>NW_027468576.1:35556988-35616988 GCF_046254945.1 Alosa pseudoharengus | reverse complement strand
CTGTGTTTCTTATATGGCACAATCTATCTCCATCTCTCTCTCTCCATTTCTTCTCTCTGTCTCCATCTCTCTCTATCTTTCTCTCTCTCCATCTCTTTTCTCTCTCTCTATCTCTCTCTCTCCATCTCTCTCTCTCTATCTCCATCTCTGTCTCTCTCCATCTCTCTCTCTCTCTATCTCCATCTCTCTGTCTCTTTTCTCTCTCTCTCTCTCTCTTAATCTCTTCTCTCCCTCTCCCAGTCACCTTCTTCGAGTCCGATCCCCTGGGGCTGCCCATGGGCGTGTGTGTGGAGGACCTGGTCAAGGTGTACCCTGGGAGCCCCCGGGCGGCCGTAGACTGTCTCAACATCACCTTCTTCGAGGGCCAGATCACCTCTTTCCTTGGACACAATGGGGCTGGAAAAACCACTACCATGTACGTTTTTGTCTTATACCTCAGTCTGTGGGAATGAATACACGCGGCACCTAAAAATCTGTCCATTTTTTTCCTGTGTTTATTTTTGGTCACGTGGTCAAGTTTTCATCTGTGTTCTCTAATAGTCTACATCAGAGCTGTTTCTGAAGCGCTTTCAACCGTCTGACGCCCATCTGTTATCAGTGATAGAATTCCATTAGAATCAGTGTGTCAATTTACACTGGCAGCGCCTTACGCGTGTATTATGGCCGTTAATAGTAGAAGAAAGCATATTTCACGCTTCACTTCTATTTTTGAACGCATATAACACATGAATAAATAAAAAAATGTATACACATAAATAAACACACTGTTGTGTTACCTTAAAAAGATGGAGGTAAATTGTGTAAATTGATTCATTTTCATTTCACTCTTGCTTATGTGTTGCTCGCGATGTAAATTCCCAGTAATAGTCTAAAGGCCTATTCACACCAAGAACGATAACGATAAATATAACCATAACGATAAAACCGTTCACACTGAACAACGATGGGTTCTGAGGATGCAACTTGAATTTCCCCTAGGGATCAATAAAGTATCTATCTATCTATCTATCTGTGCCCCTCCCCCTCAGGTCTATTCTGACTGGGCTGTTCCCACCCACCTCTGGCACCGCCTACATCAACGGCAAGGACATCCGCACAGATATGGACACCATCCGGCAGTCAATGGGAATGTGCCCTCAGTATAACATCCTCTTCAACCAGTATGTGTGATATAAAACACCCTCCTCACACACACACACATACACACACACATAAACACACACTCACATACACACATACACACACACACACACACACACACACACATTGTATCATGTGTAGTTGCTGTATTAAATACAATGCAAGTCAATGCTAGAGAGTGCCGTGTGTCTGCGTTCAAGACAACTCCAAACCTACAAAATTCCACATAGCACCTCTGATCAACACATGTCCTACTTTCCACTGTGGATCAGTTGGATGAATGCCTGAGTTTCCACTGTTGATCAGTTGGATGAAGGCCTGAGTTTCCACTGTTGATCAGTTGGATGAAGGCCTGAGTTTCCACTGTTGATCAGTTTGATGAAGGCCTGAGTTTCCACTGTTGATCAGTTTGATGAAGGCCTGAGTTTCCACTGTTGATCAGTTGGATGAAGGCCTGAGTTTCTCATGAGTGCGCTCCTGTGTCTTATGAGTGCGCTCCTGTGTCTCGTCTCAGTCTGACGGTGGAGGAGCACATCTTCTTCTACGCCAGGATGAAGGGCCGCTCCGCGGCCGAGGCACAGCAGGAAGTGGAGTCCATGCTGGAGGATCTGGGGCTGCCTCACAAGCGTCACGACCAGGCACAGAACCTGTCAGGTAAGGGCGCCGGACCATCCCTCACACCTTGAGAAGTAGCGTTTAGAATAGATGGACATCACAAGCTCTCTCATGGATTTTTATAGATTTGAGCCTTTCATCAATTAATGTTGGCTTGCCAGTGGTAATTGTGCATTGGTTGAACTTTAATTGTTATTGTAGGTTGTATGATCATTTTGTCTATATGTTCTAGGGATGTAACGATATGAAAATTTAACCTCACGGTCATAGTGACCAAAATGATCACGGTTTTCGGTATTATCGCGGTATTTTTAAAAGTGTGTTCAATATGTTCAGAAAGGACTAATAGGCCCGCACAAGCTGAAATAGTTTCAAAAAGTGTGACAGCATTTACTATTACAAAATATAGGCAAAACCTTATCAAAAGTGCAACATTTAACCAGGGACGCTCATAGAGGGGGTGCTGAGGGAGGGTAAAAAAATTGTTACTGAGTAGATGTGATTCTTTTATTCTGGTGCATTTTAAGGTGGCCTATTGCTACGGGAGAAGGGCATATTTTCATTCACATTCATAGGCCTACATCCTGAATGTGAATGAAAATATGCCCTCCACAAACAAACCTGGCTGAGCTGAGCATTCTTAATTCATAGCATAACGTTACCGTGGCATTGTGTTGTCCCGTTCACTTTTTCCTTGGTCATGTTTAATTGGCTTTGTGCCACAATTAAATCCATCAAGTAGATAACAGAATCAGTAGGGTACCAGTTTTGTTTTATTGTACCAGGCCTACTGTATGTCAAAAGCAGGCTTGGATGAAGCTGGGAAGGATTAAACACACGGTTTCCACACCACGGTAATCAACCGTGATAATCATGATATTTGAAATGAAAACGGTAATTGTTATCGTCAACATTTTTATCGCGTTTTACCATTATACCGGTAATCGTTACATCCCTAGTATATTCTAAGAGTAAGTCAGGGTACTGTTGTGTTTAAATGATGGTCATAGTTTATGATGTGTTTTTGATTATGTGTTTTTTTTTCCCCATGATCATTTAGGAGGCATGCAGAGGAAGCTGTCTGTTGCTATGGCATTTGTTGGCGGGTCAAAGGTTGTGATTTTAGATGAGCCAACGTCAGGTGTTGACCCCTACTCCAGGAGATCCATCTGGGACTTGCTTCTCAAGTATCGCTCAGGTAGAGCAGAGAGCAGGTGACATTGTTCTGTTGCATTAGAGGTCTGCGCAGGTCAGATTTTTCAGTCCTGCTCCCACAAAGATGTGTAATGTTTAGTCCCCCTCACACCTCCATCTGTAACATTGTGTTCCGCTTCCGCCCGCTAAAGCCCACACAAGATAGCTATGCAGGAGGGATATTCAGTTCTGCTCTCTGTATTACGAAAGGAGCACTTGACACACATCTGAGATGTCCGGCAGTTTCTAATTTTTGAATGTAGGCTACCTTTCTTTAGCAAGGCACCAATATCAACATCTCCAACCAAGTAGCCTACTAGTGGTAATAGAAGAAAAAAATTTAACCCATGTAAACGACAATATCCGTCAGTTAGGCTGCTTAAACCCTGTTTTTTTATTGCTGCCAAACAGATTATCCAGCACAACTATAATTATGTACACTACTTTAATAATTTCTTTATTTTATTTTATGCACATACAGTATATCATTTGCAGGAGTGCAGCAAATCATCTGAGATTCAATAAAGTGGTTATTAATGTCAAACGTTTCTCCACCCCCTCCCCCCTCTCTCTCTTTCTCTCTCTGTCTCTCTCTCTCCCTCTTTCAGGTCGGACAGTGATTCTGTCCACCCACCACATGGACGAGGCTGATCTCTTGAGTGACCGCGTGGCCATCATCTCCAAGGGCAAGCTTCACTGCTCCGGCTCTCCGCTCTTCCTGAAGAACTGCTTCGGCGTGGGCTTCTACCTGACCCTAGTGCGCCGTGTGAAGGAGCCGCAGACCAGGAAGGAGGTGAGAATAGCAGAGGAGAGAGGAACAGGTGTGCATCACTGTAGAGGACAGAGGAACAGGTGTGCATCACTGTGGAGGTGAGAGGAACAGGTGTGCATCACTGTGGAGGTGAGAGGAACAGGTGTGCCTCACTGTAGAGGTGAGGATAGCCAAGGAGAGTAGAACAGAGGTGCATTCAAATTTGGCAAACAGTGGCGAACGTTCATGGTGAACATGTTTTCTTTGAACAGTTCAATTTGAACAATTTGGTGTTAACATTCCATTATAATGGTAATTGCATTGTTGCCTTCGCCAAACTCACGTCCAGTTCCACTGTATGTTCGCAGAGAACTACCTCTGCAGACTGTTCGCCGAAAACTCAAGGCTAACGGAAAACTGTTTGCAAACGCTTGCAAACGTTCGCCTATGTTTGCGAATTTGAACGCACCTCTGGTGTGTATCACTGTAGAGGTGAGAATAGCGGAGGAAGGTGTGGACTAGGAGAGAGGAACCGAGGAACCAGTGTGCATCACTGTAGAGAGGTACTGTTGGTTGCGGGGTTGTGTTCCCACCTGAGAATTGGTCAGCCTTGACAACAAACAAATCCAACAAACACAACAAACCCAGCGTTGTGAGTCCCTGATGCTTGGGATAGAAGTGTCTGATATATCCCATAATAATATAATATAATAAGTGCTATATCCCATAATCTAATATAATAAGTGCTACTTTATGTTGGTACATCAGGTACATGTATGTACTGTACATCAGGAGGAGTGTGTGTGAGTGTGTGTGTGTGTGTGTGTGCGTGCGTGCGTGCGTGCGTGCGTGCGTGCGTGCGTGCGTGCGTGCATGCGTGTGTACAGTATGTGCATGTGTGTGTGTGTCTGTGCATGTGTGTGTGTGTCTGTGTGTGTGTGTCTGTGTGTGTGTTTCTGATATTGTGGTCTCTCTGCAGAATGGCTGCGACTGTGCCTCGGAGTGCTCCTGCACATGCTCCACCTGTACCCGCCACAAAGAGGAGAGCACGGGCCACTCCCAGCACCTGGAGAGAGCTCTGGACGGTAAGAACTCACCGCACAACACTGGTGGTCAACATCAACGTTTTAGATTTGTCATCTACTTGCATACATACGCTTTTCTTCTCTGTGTGTGCAATAACCCAGTCAGACACCACAAGTTAGCATGATTTACTGCAAGAGGGTTACACCAGTGAGCCTATTGCGCCCTTTTAGCTATAGGCTAGCACATTTCCCAAAAAGTCTCCCACAGTCTTTTGCTAGCTTCAGTCCACTTGTCATTATTATGTTACATGCTTCAAATGTAAAGCACTTTGAGCTGCATTCTGTGTATGAATTGGGAATGGGAATGGGAATTAGCAGTTAAATGTATATGAGTTGAATACTTAAAGGAACACGCCACCCAATGTCAGTAGTAATATATGTTCTTACCTTAACTTTCACGAGTTGAGTCATACCTCTCCCGTTGCACTCAAACACTCTGGTGCGCAGCGCGAATGTGTTAGCATGTTGCTATACTAGCGGGCTCAGACGTAGCCATAGAGAGAGGAAGATAGCAGTAATCAAGTACAGTTGCACGAGTAGTTGATAAAAATGTGTAAGGTCACACAACATGAAACGTGGTGATTTTCCAAGCGAATAAACAGGAGAACTACAATGTGTGGCGCAATAGCACTTAGGAGTACTTCGACCTAGCGTAGTAATATTAATTAACACCTAATTGTAGATCCTATCCACCACCAGCTCTACTGCCTTAACTGGCCCTGTTGTCCATGATTGCATTCCCTCCCTGCTCTTCTCAGGTGATGTGGACAGCATCACTAGCCTGATCCTCCACCACGTCCCCGAGGCCAAGCTAATCGAGATGGTGGGCCAGGAGCTGACCTACCTGCTGCCCAACAAGGGCTTCAAGCAGCGCGCGTACGCCAGCCTGTTCCGAGAGCTGGAGGAGATGCTGGCCGACATGGGGCTCAGCAGCTTTGGCATCTCGGACACTTCACTGGAGGAGGTGTGGGCGCACACACACACACACACACACACACACACACACACACACACACACACACAGACACACACACACACACACACACACACACACACACACACACAGACACACACACACACATACACATACACACACACACACAGACACACACACACACACACACACACACACACATACACATACACACACACACACACACAGACACACACACACACACACAGACACACACACACACACACATACACACACACACACACAGGCACACATACACACGTATAGTACAGTATTGACACACACATACACACATATAGACACATACACAGGCACACATAGACATTGTAGACACACATATTGACACACACATACACACATATACTGTAGACACACAAACACACACATACACACATACACAAATACAAACACACACACACACACGCACACCATTCCAACAGCTTATGCATATTCCAAATGCTCATACATTTGATAAACCACTGCTGCAGCAGAATACTAATTTCACAAGGATCATTCTGTGCATGGTTCTAGTGTGTGGTGCAGTTGAGTTTACATGCTTGTTTCTGTTCCATCAGATTTTCCTTAAGGTCACTGCAGATAGTGAGGGAGCCAACGCCCCCGTCGCTGCAGGTAAGTGAACTGCATACTGTACGTCCAAGTACGCATGAACACTTTCCCCATGCGCTGTCAATCTGTTTCTTGGTGTTTTAAGCCCCCAACGTTGTCTTCAAGGCAGCGCTGGCTGAAAGGCACTAGGGTTAGGCATGGGTTAGGATTAGGTGCCTTTGAGTCGACGGTGGCAGCGTTGCCTGGAAGACAACGTTGGGGGCTTAAAACATCATCAAGCTGTAAGTCTAGAGCTATTGTTTGATCTCTGTGTTTTTGTGTGACATGACACATTTCACCAAAACATTCTTTGAATGTTTTAAGTTATTATAATAGATGTCATCATAAGTATTTATGTTGTGTTGTAAGTGTTTAGTCTGTCTTGTCATGTGTCATCTGTCTGTGTGTTATGTCTTCTTTTGTGTGTGTGTGTATATGTGGTGACGTGTTGGTTTGTTTTGTGTTGTGTTGTGCTGTGCTGTGGCACCTGCTTTGTCCCATGTGCGTCCCTAAGAGCGGTTTGTTCTGGAACGCCGGAGGAATGGCGGTGGCCTCCTGAAAGAGAGGGAGGGAGAGGAGATGGCAGACGATGAAGGTGACCCCTGGCTCCAACTCCTCGAGCCATTCGCTGGGTTAGACCCCTTACAGCTGGGTTACACCAGTTGCACATTTGAAGCGTTCCATTGGCGCTTCCATTGGAGTATAAAAATAGTTTTACAAGACTGGTATCATTTTTTCGAATTGTACACACCGCTATCACAGCTGGTGCAGCCAGTTCCATTGATTATACCGGAAGCTAATTGTTGCAGCATACGCTGCATGAGTGGAACGCTTCAGTTAGGTGCCTGGTGTAGCCTGCCTGTTACACAGCAGCTCAGAGTAGAGGCAGTGCTTTTGGTAGGGCTGCCTGCTGGCGGCACTATGGAGAGCACTACTGGAGCTCAGAGGCAGTGCTTTTGGCAGGGCTGCCTGCTGCTGGCACTATGGAGAGAGCTGGAGCAAAGCAGCTAGTTGGTGCATTTAGAAAAAACATGCAAGATGACAAGGAGTATTTAAGACAGGACACAAGATTTTATCTGATATTAAAATAAATACATAAATAATGGCAAAGTGTAATATCTTATGTGTAAAAATGCATGGACCAAGCATTATTTGCATTGCTGGGCACATGAGACGCATTAGACTTTATGCTTTACCGATTCATTCAGTTAGAGCCCATGGTCTCTGGGCTTTGGTCATGCAAGTACATTTTGGCCAAGTCAAGGCCGATTTGTAAGTTGGCTTGAGAAAACTGTGCTCTTGCTTGTGGGTTTGTTTCTGACCTCTGTGTGCTGAAGGTTCTGTGTGCGCTAGGTGAAGATGCTGAAGCACAGTGCTTCTCAACCGCTGGGCCAGGGCCGATTAGTGGGCCGCAGAGTACAATCTAGTGGGCCGGGAAATGTTTTCAAGTTGAAGCTAATTTTTTAATTTTCTATTTTCTTTTTTTAGTAGAGTACAATATTAATCTAATCTATAATATAATTGTTTTAGAGTAACCATTTTAAACTTGAGTAACAAAGTTTAAAACAGTATCAAAAGCTATATCATTCATTCAGTGGTAGGCTATATCATTCATTCCAACTTTAAACAACGTCATCAATTTGAGGCTCTCAGTTTGAGAAGAAAATAGTCCAGTCATTTTAAGCCAAAATAGGGGTCAACGTTGAACAAATTGCAACAGAAGAAAACTTAACTGATTTTGTATCCTCAATATGTCCTGATTAAGGGGAAAAAAGGAAAGAATCCAAATAGGGGAAAGTTTAGAAAAAGACCTAAATATACCCTATTCATGCGCCTATACAGTATTTTTCTCACGCAAATAGGGGAAAAAAATTAACCTTCACATATCACCATGAACATTACTGAGTTGATTACTTACATCAATACAAACAAAACATGTATTATAAGTTTTTTTTTAAATTGGTTGTTAACATGGGCAAACAGGGCATAATGTAATTATGTATAGCTAATGTATAGTGACCCAAAACTAATTGCAACATTTGACACAAATTGTCCAAGGCATGGAGGAAAATGTCTTAACTGGTATTATATCTCATCTAGAGGGTATATGCTTATAGAAAATATATAGTTTTTGGTGTTTAATTTGTTTTCCCTGGACAGTATAGGCCAAAATGTATCCACTTTACACTAGATTCGCCTTTACAGAATAGAGGGCAATGTATTGTGCATGGCATGGAGGAAGATGGAAAATGTCTTAAATGGTGTTATATCTCCTCCGGAGGGTATATGCTTATAGAAAATATATAGTTTATGGTGTTTAATTTGTTTTCCCCGGACAGTATAGGCCAAAATGTATCCACTTTACACTAGATTCGCCTTTACAGAATAGAGGGCAATGTATTGTAATGTATTATTGCATGGAGGAAGATGGGAAATGTCTTAAATGGTGTTATATCTCCTCTAGAGGGTATATGCTTTCAGAAATATATAGTTTAGGGTGTTTAATCTGTTTCCCTTAATAGTGCAGGCCAAAATGTATCAGCTGTTCACTTGATTTGCCTATACAGAATAGAGGGCAATGTATTGTGCATGGCATGGAGGAAGATGGGAAATGTCTTAAATGGTGTTATATCTTCTCTAGAGGGTATATGCTTTCAGAAAATATATAGTTTAGGGTGTTTAATTTGTTTCCCTTAATAGTGCAGGCCAAAATGTATCAGCTGTTCACTTGATTCGCCTATACAGAATAGAGGAGTATGTGTTATGCATGGTATGGAGGAAGATGGTACATAAGTTGATTAATGCTATATTTCATGTACAGTGCATATGCTTTTAGAATATGTATAGTTTTCACTGTTCTATGACTTTGGTAAAACCATGACCCATGCATAGGCATGCATTGTTAATTATTAATCTTAAACTATATTTATTAGTATAGCATGTACCTTTTTGCCAGATGTCACAACAATAGAGTCACTTTTTTGGAGGCTAACTGCAGTTATCCCATCTGCACCCTTCTGTCGTGTTTGTACAGATTGAACATTGTGGAACACTTACATGCAAAAACACACTGGCTCTATTTAAAGAGTCAACAACCATTTCCATTGATTCAAAGGGCCAAAATGTATAAATAGACACCAATTTTGCAACAAACCAGTCTGAAATAAGCCAAAGAAATTCACTCTTTGAAAATAAAAGAATGTTCCTCAACAATGCAAGATTCTAAAATTCCATGTAATGTTGGATGGGGTCAGATATTCTTTAGAATGTGTATTCTACAACATTCTAATTACAGTTTTCTCTGTATTTGCTGAAGAATAATGCATAAAACAACCCTCATTTTAACATATTTCCACCAACTGGATTTTCATGGTCTTTTACTATGGTGTCTAGATCACCAATTGAAATATAAAAACGTGAAAATAAATTCTGTTGCAATTAGTTTTGGGTCAGACCTTTGCCTGGACTATTAGCTCCATTGTGGTATTTATACAAATTAGCTATACGTAATTACATTATGCCCTGTTTGCCCATGTTAACAAACAATTTCAAAAAACTTATAATACATTTTTTGTTTGTCTTGATGTAAGTAATCAACTCAGTAATTTTCATGCTGATATGTGAAGGTTAATTTTTTTCCCCTATTTGCGTGAGAAAAATACTGTATAGGCGCATGAATAGGGTATATTTAGGTCTTTTTCTAAACGTTCCCCTATTGGGCTTTTTTTCCCTTAATCAGGACATATTGAGGATACAAAATCAGTTAAGTTTTCTTCTGTTGCAATTTGTTCAAACTTTTTTCATAAAATGACTGGACTAAAACAGACTTTAGCTATGAAAAGTTGGGGAACTTTTTATTAATGGGCCTTGGCCTGTTACAAGTACGAATAGGTGGTCCTTAAAGCAGAGAAGGTTGAGAACCCTTGCTGCAGCGCATGTTTCTGACCTCTGACCTTTGTGCGCTATGTGTAGATGCCAATGGGCAACCTCATGCAGCAGAGACGGACAGCAATGCTGGCCGGGGGTCCAGGCAGGTGAAGGGCCCGAGCCTCATCATCAAGCAGTTCCACGCCCTGCTGGTCAAGCGCCTCCACCATTCCACACGCAGCTACAAGGACTTCCTCGCCCAGGTGGACACACATCCTCCCATATCTCTCTCTCTCACACACACACACACACACACACACACACACACACGTGCACACGCACACACACACGCACACACTCACACACACACACACAAACTCACACACACACAAACTCACACATGCACGCGCACACTCACACTCACACTCACACTCACACTCACACTCACACATACACATATGCACGCACACACACTCACACACATACACATATGCCCCCTGTATTTTAATGAAGAACATTTATTTATTTACGATACATTATTCATTCACAAAGAAAGTTGGTGTCCTTAAAGGTTGGATTTTTCCTCATGTTTTTAATTAAGGCATTAAGATCCATTTCCAAAAGATGATTTTTTTATTCCTCTTTTTAGTCAACTTTAGCATGGCGCTGAAGACTTTTTATAGGCACTGTATAGTAATGCCGGCAATTCTGATCCCCCTCCTTTCTGATTATTTGTGCAGATTATTTTGCCAGCGACATTTGTGCTGGTGGCTTTGATCTTCACCACGATAGTCCCTCCATTTGGGGAGCACCCCAGCCTGACCCTCACACCCTGGATGTATGGACCGCAAATCACTTTCTTCAGGTTTGGGCTTTTCTTTCTCCCAATTGAAAGAAATTGATCTTATTCTCTCCATCCTTCTCTCCTTTGCTTCTCTTCTCTTCCGCTGGTCAGCACCCTCAATCCACTCAAGACCAACAGAGCCCTGTTCTTGTCATGTCTTTTTGATTTGATTTGGTTTATTTAATTGTATCAAGATGCCTTACACACACACACACACACCCCTGAGGAAAGAATGCCTTACACACACAATCGAGGATAAAAACACAATAAAGTCCATTGTGCTCCTCAACACATAACACCAGTACAAGACAAGACACGCACAGAGTGTGTGATAATCAATGACATAACATAACACAGTTATCTTAAATAAATAAAAATAATAATAATTTTAAAAAAAAACGGTACCTGCCCCCCTGTTCTATTCAGCTACCCTCGCTAGTAACCAGGCCTTGATTCTCTTTTTAAAAGAGTTCAGGCTGGGAATGACTTTAATTTGCCAGTCTAACTTGTTCCACTGAACTCCACCTATATAGGCAAAGGTTCCTTTCCCTAACAATGTCTTAAATTTATAAGGACACAGATCTGATATGCTGCCACAAGTGCAAATATTGTGTGTCCTTTACAAGGTCATGTCTTCATGTCACTGTACTGAGTTCATCTATACGCTATGATGTTCCACTCCATAGAGTGCTGCTGTTCACTGGATGTTTGGCTAGTATCACTATCGCTGTGTAATCATTCTATGTTAATTATTATTATTATTATTATTATTATTATTATTATTATTACTTTTAAAACACATTTAAACTATTGTCCTTTCATGTTTTTATGTACTATTACCTTGTGTGTTTTATGTTTTCATTTTTATTCTTTACTTTTCAAACTATTCTTTGACTATTGCCCTTCTATGCTTTTATTAGCTATTCCTGTTTACTTTTGTTTATGTAAAGCACATTGAATGGCCTCTGTGTATGAAATGCGCTATATAAATACACTTGACTTGGCTATAACAGCATCTACCGTAATTTCCCAACTATTAGCCACGGCTTATACATTGATTTTGCAAAATTTCTTAAGCTATGAGGTTAATACACGGGGGCAGTTAATATGGTATTAATATGGTTTTGTTTCTTTTAACATGCTTAACATGCCTAACCATAACGCCTTCCAGCGCTGCCTTGAAGACAACGTTGGGGGCACCAAGAAATGACACTGTTTGCCTCTCCTGCTGCAACTGACTTTCATGTGTGTCTTTGTGTCTTTGTTACTCAGTAACGAGAGGCCAACTCATCCCAAAATGAATCACTTTGTTCAAGTGCTCATGAGCCCACCTGGCATGGGGACACGGTGCATGGTGGATGAACCGCTGGGGTGAGTGGAGTTCATATTACCCAAATAAGGTCATGATACATGGAGCAACTTTTTGAGCAGTGTTGCTCAGCAAACACAAAACCAGTTCCAAAACCAGAGTTCTCCAGAAAAGAAATTGTTGGCAAATATCAATGGGAACATGCCAGAACCACAATAATGAGGAACACTGCCCAGCAATATTGCTCAAAAAGTTGCCCCATGTATCATTAGCTTTAGCCTCGGGCCCTATCCATGGGAAACAGGCAGGTTCATGCTGTTGTCTTCCTGTGCTAGCTAATCAACTGACAACTGATTGACATTAGTTTTTTTAGTAATTTATTGTCCCCAGGGAGGAAATTCTGTTCCGCAACACCTTTCCACTTCAACATTTACATCTCCCAAAACATATAAGAGAAGATTACATACTAGACAGTACTTATCCACAAACAGTACCAGTCCCCATTCATATAGACATCATTAAAAGCCTACAGCTGCCTTCACCAGCCGATGTGAACTGTGGGCCAGATGTACTAACGCTTTTGCGCCCACTTCAGGCGTATTTGTTTCGCAATGTGCGTGTAAAATCATTGCGAGGTATGTACAAACAGGCCGCAATGATGTAAAAGCGCAAACTGCCTGTCGCGGGAGCTGAAAGTGGCAGATTGCGTTTGTCATGTCATGCATATGCATTCATGGGAGGATCCAGGGGAAAGTGGGAGTTTAGCGTAAAAACATGGGAGGGGAATAGTAAAGAGCGCCTAATTATGTATTCCGCGGTATGTAGGCCTACAAAGACTGCTCCTGAAAGCGCACGTCTATTCTGCGCCTAAATACTTCCGTAAAAGCAGGTGTTAATCCAAATTGCAGTTCAGTGCGTCAATAAGAGAACCTTTCAAAGACAACAAAATCGCTATTTAGAGCACCAGTTTTTGTGGTGAAAGTATTTGTACAGTACTACCAACTACCAACCTCAACTTTCGTTGGCCTTTCGAATGTCTTACTTTCACTTTCACGTCATTCACTTAAACTTTCCTACTTGCTAGATTTGACCAATCTTACTTAGCCTACGTGCACAAGTAGTTTGAGTAGAACTTAACATTATCTCCCTGCTTGTTTACATCTTATCATGTATGGTATTATTTCATGATCGCTAAATGTTTGATTCTTTTTAATGTTGTCATCAGTTACCTTTATTCAACTGCGCTTGTATGTAGGCGCTGCCATTCAGTTGTGAACGTTCGTAAATTGCGTTTATGGGCGGAGAAAGGCGCAGTTTACACTAAGGATTGAACGATTGATAAATACGACGGAAACTTGGGTCTGACATCGTTCGCAATCTGCGGTGTGTCCATGACGCTGATAACGCTACGTTCACAAATGTACGTACATCTGGCCCTGTGTGTTCACTGTGTGCTGAGTGTGTTTCACTAATTCACGGATTGGGATAAATGCAGAGACCAAATTCCACGGGATCAAAAGAGTATACTTAACTGTTACTATAACGATATGAGCATCCACACTGACAAAGCGGTAAGGAAATGATAACCGTTACTATAATGAGATGAGCATCCTCACTGACAAAACGATAAGGAAATGATAACCTTTACTATAATGAAATGAGCATCCCGATAAGGAAACTCCTCATGTTCATGACTGTGATGTGTAAAATCTGATAGATTCTGACTGCCTGTCAGGTTATCTTTATAGGTATTGTTCATGGTGTGAATGGCCCTTAACTTAACTTAACTCCCTCCTGTCCATAGGAACCTCACCTGTAGCAACTCAACCACGGAGTGGGCCGTCCCCTCCGTGGACCCAGTGGTCAGCAACATCCTCATGAGCCCGGAGTGGAACGCACTAAACCCCTCCCCCACCTGTCAGTGCAGCACCAATAAGAAGTTGACCATGCTACCCATCTGTCCAATAGGAGCCGGAGGACTGCCCCCACGGCAGGTGAGTCTGACCCATGCACGTGGGTGATTATCTTTCGCTGAAGTTGGTTTGTGTGTGTGTGTGTGTGTGTGTGTGTGTGTGTGTGTGTGTGTGTGTGTGTGTGTGTGTGTGTGTGTGAGGAGGTGAGAGAGAGGACGATAGATAGAAAGAAAGAAAGAAAGAAAGAAAAGAGAGAGATTGTTTGGGAGGAGTGGAAGGCTGAGAGCGGAGTTATAAATAAAAATGTACAAACCAAACAGTGGTTAAAATAAACCAATCATCATCCAACATTTTGTGCATGTGTGAGACATGTTTCTGCCTGTACGGGTATACATATCCAACATGTGTTACCCTGCGGTATGAACTGACCAGATGTTGTGCTATGTTTCAGTATGAACTGACCATATGTTGTGCTATGTTTCAGTATGAACTTACCAGATGTTGTGCTATGTTTCATGCAGAGAATTGAGCGCTCAGGGGACACCATGTTGGATCTGACCAACAGGAACATCTCAGATTTCCTGGTTAAGACATACCCTACTCTCATCCGCACCAGGTGAGCCTGGAACTGAACCCTAGGCTTTTGTGGTGTTCAGCTAATTACCAAAGTTGATGTTATTTGCTCAGATGTTTTGACTCATGTTGTATTTATTTCCCTTACAGCTTGAAGAGCAAGTATTGGGTGAACGAACAGAGGTAACATTTTAGTTTCAGTAAAATTAATTTCATTCTTCTCTCCTTCTGTTAAATGGCTGTAATTTCACAGTATACCCAACAAGATTCTTCACTTTTGGCCTTGGCAAACCCATGAGCAGTTTGAGCAAACATTTGGTAACACTTTACTTGACAGTATCGACATACAAGTGACATGACACTGTCATGAACACATGCCACTGTCATGACACATGAACCCTAACCCTAACCCTAATCCTAACCCTAACTTGTTATGACAAAAAACGAATGTCACTTAACAGAAGTTTATGACTTGTTTATGACACGTTCATGGCAGTGTCATGTCACTCTTATGTCGATACTGTCAAGTAAAGTGTAACCAAACATATGTTTCGATCACCCTGGATATTCGTCAGGCATAATAATATAACATAGCAACACACAAGTGCATTGAGTGAATTGGTCATTCTGCATGCTAGTAAGGAGCTACTGTACATACACAGTTGATGCATGATAGATTTGAGGCAATCCAGGCGGAGATTTTGGATTTTTCTCTTCTCAGGTACGGTGGGATCTCTGTTGGAGGGAAACTGCCCATCCTCAATGTGGATCCCAGAACCATCCAGAACATCTTCAATCAGCTCAGCCGCATGATGAATGTCACGGGGGTACGATAAATAGATTAAAGGAGAACTCATTTTTCACATAGAGCTCTCTTTCTCAAGGTCACCGAGTACAGTCGGTATGAAAAAAACAACAGAAAGAAAATTAGTGCTACCTAGCTCAAGTTACCAACAGCTAGAGCAGCCAGGCAGCTACACTGCTGCACTCTGGGGGCATGATTTTAAAGATGCAGCAACTAGAGCTAGGTAGTATCTATGTGAAAAATGGCCAGAGTTCTCCTTTAAGGCCTTTGCAACATATCAGAAACATACATGCATGAGCTGGTGTTTGTTTAGATGAATAGTTCACATTTCACACACTTTGTGACGGTGAAATTTGTTCTACAGGGTGACTACACAAAGCTCGCCCTGAGAGACTTTGGCACATTTCTCAGATACATGGAGAGTGAATATAATGTGAAGGTGAGTGATTACATGTGTGTGTTCTCATGTTTCATGTAAAGGGTGTGTGTCATCTCTCTCTCTCTTTTTGTGTGTGTGTTTGTGCATGGCAGGTGTGTGTGTGTGTGTGTGTGTGTGTGTGTGTGTGTGTGTGTGTGTGTGTGTGTGTGTGTGTGTGTGTGCGCGCATGGCAGGTGGGTGTGTATAATCAACTCCTTCACTTAATCACTATGTCTGTTTTGTTTCAGGTGTGGTACAACAACAAAGGGTGGCACGCCATGGTGTCTTTCCTGAACGTGGCCAACAACGCCATCATGAGAGCTCACCTGCCCTTCCACGCTAACCCCAACGCTTACGGCATCACCACCATCAACCACCCACTCAACCTCACCAAAGACCAGCTGTCAGAGGTCACTGTGTGAGTGTGGACACCAGTGGAGTCCAGATTTCAGTGGAACCGCTATGGGCCTGTTTACATTTGTTTTTAGAATGCATCTTGGGTGATTCGATCACAAGTGGTCCTCAAGGTGCACAGCCAGGTGCATAGCCAGAGTACGGCCAGAGACGTTGCTGACCAACTGAGTTTAGATGCCGCTATTGCCAACGTCAAATTCATTAGTAAAAAGAGGATATATTCTTATCCTGTACTTAGAACTCCCATTGTCCGGGACTCGTCAGAACGCATTAGCTTTTACGCTACAAAAGATATGTGGTCAAATGCGTCTTGGACCACCTCTTAAAAAGTGCTTTGAGTGATCGGACCACAATGCGCCTGGGTGACTGTTTAGAGCAGACCACTTGTGATCGGAACTCCCAGAACACATTTTAAAATAAATGTAAACAGGGTCTGTTTAAATGGCTCTAAATATGGGGGACGCTGTGGGCCAACGAGCTACAGCACCCGTACCACTCGGGTCCAAGTGCCCATAGAGGCCCTGGTCCAACTCAGACACAAGTCACTTCCTGATATCTCTCTCCCGCTCACTTCCTGTCCCGGGTCATTTCCTGATCTATCCCGCTCACTTCCTGTCCCGGGTCATTTCCTAATCTCTCCCGCTCACTTCCTGACACGGGTCATTTCCTGATCTCACCCCATCTCTCTCTCCCGCTCACTTCCTGACACGGGTCATATCCTGATCTCACCCCATCTCTCACTCACTGGTTCAGGTCAGACCCGGGTCATTACCTGTTCCACCCCATCTCTCTCTCTCCCACTCACTTACTGTCAGTCTCTTCACTATCCTATCATATGAAAATTCATTTAATGAAAAAAATGTCATAATTTTTTTTTATTTGCTCTGAACACATTTCACTGTGAATCAAAGCTCTTTTGCCCACCATTACTAGGACAGTATGTCAGACATGCCCCTGTTCCCTCAATGGCGGATTCGCTTCTGATTCTGATTATAGTGTGCATCATACTGTATGTTTATATTATATTTCCCTCTTCTCTCCCCCAGCCTGAAGACCTCTGTGGATGCCGTGGTGGCCATCTGTGTGATCTTCGCTATGTCCTTCATCCCGGCCAGTTTCATCCTCTACCTCATTCAGGAGCGGGTCACAAAAGCCAAGCACCTGCAGTTTGTCAGCGGTGTCAGCCCATTGGTCTACTGGGTGGCCAACTTCTTCTGGGATATGGTATGGTGTCTGAATGATGCCTTCATTGACAGTAAATTGTATCTCATAGTTTGCACTGTTGTGTCATGTTTGAGTTACCAGTATACTCTGTGTGGTCTGTATGGTGTGATGTTTGAGTAAAAGTTCTTGTCCGTATATTGGAAAGCTGTGTCTTTGAGTCTTTCTGTAATTCTGTGCACATACAGTACTGTTGACGTGTGTTGTGCAGACTCGTGTAGAACTACGACCATGAACAAAACTATGTTCTGCGTTCACTTTTTCCTCTGCAGATGAACTACTCAGTCAGCACTGCTATAGTGGTGGGCATCTTTGTGGCGTTTGACAAGAAGTGCTACACATCACCTAGCAACCTTCCAGCCCTAGTGGCTCTTCTCCTTCTGTATGGGTGAGTGCCGTGCTATCAGCACACTTTGACTCCTGAAACTTTGGACATTCACTTGTCTCCCAACTGAATTACTTTACATCTATGAGTTGGCAATGTCAAGCTAATTTCCTATGTGACTAAATAACTGTGGGCCAGGCCATTTAATATCGAAAATAGATCATTTTATTTCCTTGCTTTGAGGCCATGTAAATAACTGAATTTTCATCTGTGTGTGTGTGTGTGTGTGTGTGTGTACGCGGTGTGTGTGTGCGCGCGTATGTGTGTGTGTGTGCGCGCGTGTGCGTGCGTGTGTGTGCGTGCGTGCGTGTGTGTGCGTACGTGCGTGCGTGTGCGTGCGTGTGTGTGTGTGTGCAATTGTTTCTCTGCAGGTGGTCGGTGACTCCGATGATGTACCCTGTGTCGTACCTGTTCAGCGTTCCCAGCACGGCCTATGTGTCTCTCTCCTGCATCAACCTCTTCATCGGCATCAACAGCAGCGCTGTTACCTTCATTCTGGAGCTGTTTGAGAATAACCAGGTAAAGTGTTGGCTCAGAGAGTGTTTGTTTTGTTTAGGCACTGTGCTATGTGTAATATCAACAGCATCAACAGCACTGTGTAATATGTAATGTCAACAGTACTGTGTAATATATAATATCAACAGCATTAAAGGTTGTATCAGCGATGGCGGGGATACGTCACTTTTGTTGATGTTCAAACAAAACAGAGAGCTAGCTCGCTACTCCCTCCCCCTCCCTCCTGTGCAATTAAAACTCTCCTAAACGCGCATCTCGTCGTTTATTGGTTGAAACACTTTATTTTGCCTTTGAATGGGTTGCCAACCCTTGTTGATAGCAATTGTTTTTGTGTACAGATCTCGAAACCTAGGCTGCCTACAGAGACGTGTTTTTTTGACGGCCTGCTTATGGGGCAGACAGCTAGCGGGTCGTTAGGAAAGATTAGATGAATGTGATCATTTATGTTTGGGCCTTTTTGGGCCTGAAATCGCTGATATAACCATTAAGTACTGAGACAGTGTTTATCTTTTTCTTTTTAAAAAAAAATAAAAATTGAACCAACAACAACCAAAAACCATGAAACTCCCATGTGTATAAATTCCGGTCCCTTAACTGTTGAATTTGAGTGTGATGTTTCTTGTTCTGTTACCCCACCAGCCACTGTTGGCGTTTAATGAGGTCCTGAAGAAGGTTCTGCTGGTGTTCCCCCACTTCTGCCTGGGCAGAGGGCTCATTGATATGGCCATGAACCACGCAGTCACTGAGGTCTACGCACGCTTTGGTTAGTCACATGAATGCAGGCCATGTACATGAGCACACACACACACACACACACACACACACACACACACACAAGCAAACTCACCATCGCAGCTGAATTTAATGTTAATTGTTAATCATATTTTAATGATCTAATGTGAAAAACCGCATACCATTGTCACTGCCCAATAGTTCACTCTCAAAAACTCATTTTTAATGCTGTTTGAACTGTGTAGGGGAGTACTACAGTATGGATCCGTTCAAGTGGGACTTTGTTGGAAAGAATCTGTGTTTCATGGCTGTGGAGGGGTTTGTGTATTTCCTCCTCAACATTCTCATCCAATACCGATTCTTCCTGAATCACTGGTAAGTCAGGATCATAAAATCAGCTGTATCTGTCTTTCCGCTGTATCTATCTTTTAGTACTTTCTTCAGACGCCTTATTTTAGCCTTAAGTTACAGTAGCCTTAAGTTAAGTTATTTCATAAATATTTCTTCCATTAATCTCACAACTTTTTCACACATTCTTCAGAGTTCAGATCAGAATTTAGGTTAACCTAAGGCTTTGGAGACTAGATATGCTGTGTTGTTCTTACATAGACTTACATTTCCGTTGGGAGTGGAGCTGAAACAAATGCACTGTTTTCTCCCAGGTTGTCGGACGCCAAGGGGCCTCCAGTAAAGGACGAGGATGAGGACGTGGCCAGAGAGCGGCAGCGCATTCAAGCGGGTGGCAGCAAGAACGACATCCTGTTCATCCGCGACCTGTGCAAGGTAGGAGCAGTGGGATAGGCGTGCTCGGATGACATTGACAGTAAATGCATAGTATGTGTAACAAGCTATAATGTAGAACAGTGTATAAGTATAAGTATATATAGTCTTTTGATCCTGTGAGGGGAAATTTGGTGTCTGCATTTATTCCAATCCGTGAATTAGTGAAACACACTCAGCACACAGTGAACACACAGTGAACACACAGTGAGGTGAAGCACACACTAATCCCAACGCAGTGAGCTGCCTGCTACAGCGGCCCTCGGGGAGCAATGAGGGGTTAGGTGCCTTGCTCAAGGGCACTTCAGCCGTTCCTACAGTGGTCGGGGTTTGAACCGGCAACCCTCCGGTTACAAGTCCGAAGCGCTAACCAGTAGGCCACGGCTGCCACAAGTCTCCTGGAGAAGGGTTATTGTTATCCCATGTCACATATCACCTACTGTACTGATCACGTCAACACGTTGAAAATGGCAGCACAGGTGATACATGTTAATGTTCATTTTTATCCTAAGATCTGCTAACGACAGTTTAATTGCTACAGCACTGTAGTACAACAGTAGTAAATATGCAATTAGCATGTCAGTGAAGTGTAGTGTAGCAATCTGAGATTTAAACTCTCAAGCCTTTGTAGTGCCAAAGCACCACCAATGAAGCTAACAAGTGTTCCTGATGCCTTAGAGACTATCTGCTAACTGCTTGTGTTGCAAAGAAGACAAACTGCTGCTGCTACAAATGGGATTGGGCCTAGGGTTGCCACCTGTGTCTGACAAAAATCCTGGACATTTTGACCATCCAATCGACCTTTTTGTTTGTAAGCAACGCCGCCTTTCGCACATCTAACCCAAGATAAAAACCGTCATTCTAAGCGACAATTGTATAGCTAAAATTAATAAGAATGCTTTATTTAATAGCAGACCTTTATTATTTTGTTATATTTTCAACAGTTTTTAGTTGTGGACACCTGGGGACAGTATTGAGAAAAAAGGGGGAATACATAATTAGGTTCTGCTTTTTTGCTTATGTGGAATAAAAACAAATAATGTCATTCAGTGTCCAGGATTTTTATTTTTATTTTCCTGGACAGACCATGAAAATCCTGGACAATCAGGAAAAACCTGGACAGGTGGCAACCCTAATTGGGCCTGTTAATTGTGCTAAGAGGATTAGCCTCTTCCTTGTAAATGTACAGGCATTTCCTGTTAATTTGGCAACATGGGAATGCATGCCTTTTCTTCATTCTTTTTTCTGATTAAAGCACAATCTGATTCTGAGTCATTGGGCTATTAGGCACTGTGGTCAATATACAGTTTTTTTTATTTGCATAAAACACAGTCATGTGGTCTATACACAGTATACACAGGTTAATGGGCGGGAAATTACAGTACCGAACTACTAGTGTTGTTTACAGGACTATCATCTGTTGCTAACAAGATTTAACAGTTAACGAGCTAAGTCTTTGTCATCCCAACGCAGACATATGTCGGTAGGAAAAGGCCGGCTGTGGACAGGATCTGTGTCGGCGTTCCAGCAGGAGAGGTGAGGTTGAGCGCTAGTTCTACACGCCAGTGGGCTACATGAATGTGACCAAACAACTAAAGTGTGATGGCACATGGAATCCTATGAATAACGTAGAAAACCGCACTCTCACATGTTTGCTCTTACATTTTTAATGGACCATGTCTCAACAAACGAACACGTTTTGGCCATAGACCATCATCAGCGTGTCCTATAGAATGTTATAGAAACTTGAAATTCCTAGGTAGTAGATAGAAGGTAGAGTTTATTGTTTATGGTTTAATAGTATTTGCTTGGCCACGTTTTTACACGTCCTTAGTGTTTCGGGTTGCTGGGGGTGAATGGCGCAGGGAAAACCACCACCTTTAAGATGCTGACGGGGGACACAGACGTGTCCTCAGGAGACGCCGCTGTGACGGGCTACAGGTGAGACACACACACACACACACACACACACACACACACACACACACACACACACACCTCCCAGCACACACACCCACAGCTGCAGCATTACCCATCCACATCTAAACCTCCATGGATAGGATCCACATGACTCTGGAAGAGAGCTCAGAGTGAGACATTTTTGTTTTTTCAATTCTATCTCCTCGACCAGCATTCTCAGCAACATCCTGGACGTGCACCAGAACATGGGCTACTGTCCCCAGTTCGACGCCATCGATGACTTGCTGACGGGTCGAGAGCACCTGTTCCTGTATGCGCGGCTACGTGGCGTACCTGAGGGCGAAATCAACAGGGTGAGTGCAGCTTCTGTCGTCATGCCAACGCACAGGATGCAAATGGTTACCTTTGGGCATTCAAACAGGTGGTGACATGTCTGAAGATCACTATCAGAATGACATATACACATGTGTCTGCGTCTGTGTGTCTGTGGGTGGTTGAATGGGGATCTGTGAAGGTCGCCTTTCTATTTCATGTGTCTGTGTGTCTGTGGGTGGTTGAATGGGGATCTGTGAAGGTCACCTGTCTATTTCATGTGTCTGTGTGTCTGTGGGTGGTTGAATGGGGATCTGTGAAGGTCGCCTGTCTATTTCATGTGTCTGTGTGTCTGTGGGTGGTTGAATGGGGATCTGTGAAGGTCGCCTGTCTATTTCATGTGTCTGTGTTTCTGTGGGTGGTTGAATGGGGATCTGTGAAGGTCGGCTGTCTATTTCATGTTTCTGTGTGTGCTTGCAGGTGGCAGAGTGGGGTATCCAGAAACTAGGTCTGTCGGAGTACGCTGAGCAATGTGCCGGCACCTACAGTGGGGGCAATAAGCGAAAGCTCTCCACAGCCATCGCCATGATCGGCTGTCCCTCCCTCGTCCTACTGGTGCGTCCAGCTGCCCCCGACTTCCATTTGCTTCTCCCTTGAGCATCGACATTTAGCAGATGCTTTTATGCAAAGTGACTTACAAACTACAGTATGTCAATTACATTACAAGGGCCATTGAGCCCGGAGCAACTCATGGTTAAGTGCCTTGCTCAAGGGCACAACGGTGGAGGCCGGGTATTGAACCCTTTGGTTAATCTTTAATGACAGTGTTACTATCTATGTGTGACTGATCAGTGATTTATTGTGAGGGTGTAATTAATTAAAGTGTTTGAGAGCGTTGAGTATTTATTCATTTTATTTATATCAATTATTTTTTCTTGTTGAACCTCTTTTTTATCCCCAGGATGAGCCTACGACAGGAATGGACCCCCACTCCCGGCGATTCTTGTGGACGGCAATTCTGAGTGTGATCAGGGATGGCCGCGCAGTGGTCCTCACCTCACACAGGTGGGTGCTGGCTTTCTCCTCCCCTGCCTCAGTTCTACTACCCTCCCCTGCCTCAGTTCTACTACCCTCCCCTGCCTCAGTTCTACCACCCCCATCCTCCCCTGCCTCAGTTCTACCAACCCCATCCTCCCCTGCCTCAGTTCTACCACCCCCATCCTCCCCTGCCTCAGTTCTACCATCCTCCCCTGCCTCAGTTCTACCACCCCCATCCTCCCCTGCCTCAGTTCTACCACCCCCATCCTCCTGGTACTACATGGGGAAGGGATCTGGCAGAAGGAGTGTGTTGTGTCCTGCATGGGTAACTGCATGGGTAACTGCATGGGTAACTGCATGGTGGGTAACTGCATGGGTAACTGCATGGGTAACTGCATGGACTGCATGGGTAACTGCATGGGTAACTGCATGGTGGGTAACTGCATGGGTAACTGCATGGGTAACTGCATGGACTGCATGGGTAACTGCATGGGTAACTGCATGGGTAACTCTAGTGAATTTCTGCTGATGTCCATATTTTTCTTTCTTTTTCTTTCTTTTCTTCTTTCCTTCATTCATTTTCTTTCTTTCTTTCTTTCTTTCTATCTTTCATTCCCTTTCCGTCTCTCTGACTCTCCTTCTTTCCCGCTCTTTTTTCCCGTTTCCTGGACCTCCGCAGCATGGAGGAGTGTGAGGCTCTCTGCACACGGCTGGCCATCATGGTGAACGGCACCTTCAAGTGCCTCGGCAGCATTCAGCACCTCAAGTACAAGTGAGTCTGCATTCTGTGTTCACCTGCAGCTGAAGCTCCCCTGCGTAAGAGAGTCTCTTATGGGGAAAGCTCGGTCTTATGCCAGCCCAGAGGAGAGTGTTCTTTTTTGTTAAGTTGTGTGTCAGTTAAATAGACAAAAAGTGCATTTATTGTAGGCTTAGAACTGCTGGAATGAGGGGTACATTGTATGTATGTGTGTCTTTGTGAATGTGTGTGTGTGTGTGTGTGTGTGCGTGTGCGTGTGTGTGTGCTCTATATCAGCAATGTGATAGTCTTGCTGTGTGGGCATATATTTTATGTACCCATGAGTACCAAAGCCGTATCATCTCTGAAAATATTTGTCTTTAAGAATATTATGTCTTTAAGAAGTTTGATTGGTGGATTTAAATAAAGAATTGTGTCTTAGGGCGGTAAGTTAGTGTAGTGGTTAAGGAGCTGGGCTAGCGTGTAGTAGCTTGAAAGTTGTCAGTTCAATTCCTGGCTTCCACCGTTGTGCCCTTGAGCAAGGCACTTAACCCCAAGTTGCTCCGGGGACAATGTGATCCCTTGTAATATACAGTGATGGCCAAAAGTATTGGCACCCATGCTAAAGTTGACTGAAAAGAGGAATATAAAATCATCTTTTGGAAATTGATCTTAATGCCTTAAGTGAAAAATGAGGAAATATCTAACCTTTAAGGACACCAATTTTCTTAGTGAATGAATAATGTATCATAAATAAATAAATGTTCTTCCTTAAAATACAGGGGTCATAAGTATTACCACCCCTATGTTAAATTCTCATAGAGACAGGCAGATTTTTATTTTTAAAGGCCAGTTATTTCATGGATCCAGAATACTGTGCATCCTGATAAAGTTACCTTGGCCTTTGGAATTAAAATAGCCCCACATCATCACATACCCTTCACCATACCTAGAGATTGGCATGGGTGTTATTTCAGTTAGCCTATTAGCTGGTTCGATGCTCATTGAGCTCAATGCAAATCAAACCAGCTAATAGGCTAACTGAAATAACACCCATGCCAATCTCTAGGTATGGTGAAGGGTATGTGATGATATGGGGCTATTTTAATTCCAAAGGCCAATACTTTTGGCCATCACTATAGCTGACATATCTAAGTGACTTTGGTCAAGAAGTGTCTGCTAAATGTAATGTAATGTCTTTGTGTGGCCGCACGTGAAGGTTTGGCGACGGTTACGTGGTCACCTTGAAAGTGCGGGCGGCTAAGCCGGGAACTCCCCCAGACCTTGCCCTGGCCGAGGCTTTCATCGAGAGCAGCTTCCCTGGCTGCGTCCAGCGGGAGAAGCACTATAACACGCTGCAGTACCAGATCACCTCCTCCTCCTTGGCTCGCATCTTCCAGCTCGTGCTCTCCAACAAGGAGCGTCTCCACATAGAGGACTACTCGGTCTCCCAGACCACCCTGGACCAGGTACAGTATACTGCAACGCATGGTCCACCTGTAATCAGCATCAATATTTGCTACCTGAAAATGATCTGTTCTTTAAAAAATATATGAAAAGAAATAATTTGAAGATAAATTTAATAGAAAGGTTGATATTTGATACTGGGTTTTAAATCATTTCATGCTCAAAAGTCATTGTTAATGTTCTGCTGAGGATATGTACTGTAGTCTCACACAATCCACAATGGAATGAACCAATGGCAGGTGTGATTTTATATGTATGTCTGGAGAGATTGTTCTGATAGTGATCACTAGTGTGGTAAATAATGGTATATGTTGCTCTAATTGGGAAGATGGGGTGGTGGTAGCGTAGTGGCTAAGGAGCTAGACTAGCATGCAGTAGCCTGAAAAGATGTGGGTTCAATTCCCGGCTCCCACCGTTGAGCAAGGCACTTAACCCCAAGTAGTTCCGGGCACAATGGCTCTTGTAATATATGTAAGTCACTTTGGTTAAAAGCGTCTGCTAAATAAAGAAATACATATAAATGTAAATATGTCAGTAGCTTGAACAAACATTAAGATAACTAAAACCACATAACTGTCTCAATTGTCCGTCATTATGTCTCGGTGAGCTAACTGTTATGTCTCGGCAGGTGTTTGTGAACTTCGCCAAACAGCAGGCAGGTGAGGATGACGACCAGCGGCCTCAGCCGCGGAGAGTGAAGAAGATCGCCCCACTGAGAGGTTTCGGGAGGAAGAAATAAATACAGATAAGTTAAAGGAACCCCAGAACAGAACCGGAGGAAAACTAGGAAGAAACAAACAGGAAAACTGGGAAAAACAAACAGGAAAACTAGGAAAAAACAAACAGGAAAACTAGTAACTGGGAAAAACAAATAGGAAAACTAGGAAAAAACAAACAGGAAAACTGGGAAACATACCTGATACAGATGGTGAACACTGTTGCGGATCTGATGTAGTGTGATCTCTCAGAACATTGCACAAGACCTTGACTTTCTCAATGCCATCCATGAACTGTGTGACTTTTTCTGCACATGAATGTTGATTAACAAAAATGAATCACCGTGTAAGAATATGAATTATAATGTAGCTCCTCACTTTGACCTCATAGAAGAGAAAGCATTTGTCACCATAGCCTGTGAGTTGAAAAGGGAAATTTATACTTTTCTGTCCGTGTCAAATAGCAAATGCTCTGTAGTCCTCCAGCTGTGCAGCATCACTGAACTGAAATATCTGTGCCACAGGAATATAGGAATACTCACTGGACCCCCTCTCATCATGCCAAACCTCATGATGGGTCTTATTAAAGTTGTGATCCACGCAGCCACAAGTATAGTAGGTCATAAACCTACTGTACCACGCATGGAAAATTGAGAAGTGGTCAAAATGAATAGGCCATTCCATAGACATTCTATCCTTATTGTATAATAATGTAAAAAAATGTGCTTGTAAATTGTTTTTGTCTGTTTCTAAAGAAGTCCTGTATATTTTCTTTATGATTTCATGAGACAACCTGACGCATTTATTATGTTGAAACATGGCCAAATGGGATGGTGTGTAACTACTCTTAAATTAGAACATCAAGCATGAGACACTATTATGAGCAGTGAATGCATCAAAATGAAATAACATTTAATTGTACCGCATTAAGTGTGTGTAAATTCTCAAGTCTATTTGGAAGGATTTTAGGAACACAAGTTGAAATATGCGTTCAATGGCATGTACAGCTATGTAAATACATTCTGGGTGGGCACTTTGTCGCATTTGCAGCTTTACAAGTAGATCGTGTCCATGTGTGCACTTTCCGACATGTGCAGAAATATTACATGTGCAAAAGTGCTCGCTAATGTCTGGAAGCTACTCCTCAAAACTGACAAGTCAACAGCATCTCTTTCAAAAGTAAATGATTGCTTGAGAACAAGGTTTAGCCTTGTCACTGTTTAAGTTGTGTATAACTTGTCACACATGAAATGAATGAAACATTTAATTATTAAATGACATTTTTAAAAAGTAAATAAACCCTTGTTTCTCATTTGTTACAAAGATTTTTGGTGATATTGAAAGTATGGAACAATGTTAATGATTTCTTCGCAAACTTATAGTAAAGGAAATCACAGTCATCCACAAGCTGAATCCAGGAAACCTGTGCCATTTGGTGCAGCTAGGTATTAGCATTGCACATTCCTCAAAGAAAGAAATCTCTTACCAACAGGTAGGCAACTTAATCTAAACTTATACTATCTTATACTTGATAAAGCTGAACTCTATCCCGCTTAAGCAGTAAAGCTTTATGCAGTCAACAGTGGCAACAGTCAATGCTGCAGGAGCCAAATCAAGAATTCAGTTCCCGTTGGTTTTAAAGAAGTGATTGTCCGTTGGTCAGCCATTGCTGCAACAGACCAAGGATGCAGATCCCCATCATAGGCGCCTCATCATCAAGCGCAGCCAGCGTCCATCAGAGCACGAGGGGAATGATGGCCGTGCGCAGCTCAGGGTAGTTGGGGAACTCGTGGATGTAGGCTCGGTGCTTCACTCTGGCCCAGAGGATCATCTGCACGAACCCCAGGAATGACGCCAGCGCCGCTGAGCACAGGGTAGAGGAAAAGAGTGGTGTGAGGTGAATTATTCCTTTTTTTATTTTTATTTTTTTTATTTTGAGAAACAAACATACCAGCATACCTGGCAAACACTGAGTCATGACAGCAAAACTGACACATGCTCCCACCTGAGGGGGGAAAATGTTTACCTATTAAGATGGAGACATGTTTCTGATATAACTCGAAATGTCAATAAAACATATGAAATAAAGCTGAGCTGAAATATGAGTAAATATTACATTTTAAGACTCATATGTTTATCTTATCAGAGTCGTGGTTTGTATATGTTCTATTTAGTCTACTACTAATATTGTTTTATTTTTAAGTTAAACAATCATTAAGTTTATTTAGCCAATATGACTCAAGGCATCCAATGCAGTTTCACTACTGGGCTCCCCCACAATGGCTGAGTATTTTTATTTTACACAACTTTCAAAAGTATGCCTGCATCTTTCCCCTTGGTCACAGTGTGGATTTGTTTACAAACCGGCAGAGATAATCTGGACCGACAAGGTAATATTACACGATTTCATATGAATAGCAATAGCGTAAAGCAATTCATGATTATCCAAGTCAGGGAATGCAAGGCTGGTTCTCCATAGACTGGTAGGTTACAACTGGGAAGACGCACCATCCTCCCTATTACAGGTTAATTACCATTAAAATGACTTCAAAGCGGTTATATTAAAGGCACACTATGCAAGATTTGCACCTTTATGAAGCCAATTGGTAAACAAACTTGTAATAGGCGAATCGTTCACCTAGCATAGCTATACAGCATAGGCGTAGCGAGTCCCTACCGAGAAAACCAGTCATGCAACTTCCAAGAGTGGTGTCCCGCCAAAACTCACGAGAATCTGAAACATTACCTTGTCAGTAGATATAGCTCTTTGGAGAGTTTTTGCCTGTTGTTAATTAATCCTTCACCTCCACAACAAAAGCAATTGCTTTGTTTATAGGGGGGATAAGAAGCTCTAAACTCGCTAAAAATACTTAAACCTGCATAGTATAGCTTTAAGGTAAAAATCTAGCCTAGGATTCCTTTAATCTGTTAATTTGAATGTTAATGTAATGTTTATTAATGCCATTGTAAGTTGCTTCAGACAAAAGTACGTCTACTAAGAACTATAAACATAAATAGTCAAGATTAATTTACTAAAAAATAACTTCACACAGTATATAAAGTGTATATTTATGTTTCTTCCATCATGCAACTGACCTCATATGTGTAGTTTGGGCACGACACAAAGAAGAAGAGCCAGGTGAAGGGATTTCGTGTAGGGTAAGGAATCTCAGTTGGCCTGGACTCTGCCAACAACACACCAGCACACACTCATCAAACTCATCAGTCAACTGACGGACAGTCTGACACATTCTGCATCTGTGGCTGAGGGAGTAACTGAGTCTGTTAGTTGACATGCTGATTCAGCTTGGCCAGTAATGGTACACTCTTGACAACAAAGATGGATGCGGTGTAGAGACAGGCATGTGAACCTACTGTTGCATTTGAGCCTGTTCAGCACTAGGTGAGTAGAGAAGCTTCCAATCTCACAGACCTAACCGCACAAATAGCACAAACAGTACAAACATGAATTTAAATAAAATCAGCATGGTGGTGTCTTTTGCTATGTTCATCTGCTCATTTAAATGAAATGTATGAGAAGTATGTCCTACCAGGAACCCAGCAAAAGCACATATCACCTGGAGGAGTCCATATGCTGTGGATGGGACACATGTGATGTCTTATGAGTTTGTTGCTGCTGCTAAGTATTCAGTATGTTTCATTTACAGTACATACTCACAGGGGGGCGTGTAGAGTGGATGGTTGATATAGTAGGCCTGCCATGCTGTCAGTCCACAATAATACAAACAGTTCTGCAAAGACATTATCCATTTGTTAAAACTGGAATTGTAATAGTCTCATTATTCTACTCATTCTGACTCATTCTGTGTCATTTAACTCACTCGTTCACATAGGTGCATCTAGATAACACGTGTGTTTTCTATTACTACACAGTGTAAATAGATTGAAGTCAGTGCAGAGAAAGAAATGAAGAGCTCTGTTCCAAAACGCTTTCCAAAATCCATTTTTGAAAACATTAATATGTCATGTTATTTAATTGTGTATTTCAGGTTATATCAATACAAGTGCAATTCTGTTGTTTTGATTGAGCAAAGATAAATCAAATAACAATAACCCACAATAGTTCCACTGAAATTACTAGGAAAACAACAACAATTTATGAAAATCCATTAAAATGGAGGATAGAGCGTTTTGGAAAAAAGCTCTTCAAATCTACAAGCATAATAACAGCAATACATATGGTCTGTTGCTCAGGATCAAGTTAACATGCTAGATATCACCTACAGTGCAGATAATAGGATGCATGTAATATTCTGTGACTTGTAGTCATGACTACAGCACCTTTGTTATGTTTTGTAAGGACATGGTCCCCTGAGAGAAATGGTGCAGAAAGATCGTCTCCAGCAGCTTCTTGGTGTAGTGAAAGCAATGACACACACAAGCTAGCCTGCAAGACCATGCAAAGAGGTCAAAATGTGAAAATAAACTATGCAATTATATGAACTTAAGGATAAGACATATACAAAATATAACTATACCAGAATATGGTAAACATTGTTGTAACCTTATATTCATGATACATTCTGAGTCATTCTGAGTCATTTAACTCACTCATTCACATAGGTGCATCTAGATAACACGTGTTTTCAAGTTCTGTTTGAACATTTTCAAATTCTTGTCAGAACCTACCTGACCACTTTATGAGGACTGGGCGTGAACTTGTACTCCCAACCATAGATGTACGGCAGGCGGTAGTAGAAGAGCAGGTAGATGAGGAGAGGCCCAATGCACTCCACTAGGAACACCTGTGCAGGTGGATAAGGAGCAATACTGTTCAACTGTGCAGGTGGATATAAGGAGGAGCAATACTGTGCAGGTGAATAAGGAGGAGCAATACTGTGCAGGTGGAGAAGGAGGAGCAATACTGTGCAGGTGGAGAAGGAGGAGCAATACTGTGCAGGTGAATAAGGAGGAGCAATACTGTGCAGGTGGAGAAGGAGGAGCAATACTGTGCAGGTGAATAAGGAGGAGCAATACTGTGCAGGTGAATAAGGAGGAGCAATACTGTGCAGGTGGATATAAGGAGCAATACTGTGCAGGTGGAGAAGGAGGAGCAATACTGTGCAGGTGGATATAAGGAGCAATACTGAGCAGGTGAATAAGGAGGAGCAAAACTGTGCAGGTGGATATAAGGAGCAATACTGTGCAGGTGGATATAAGGAGCAATACTGTGCAGGTGGAGAAGGAGCAATACTGTGCAGGTGGATATAAGGAGCAATACTGTGCAGGTGGATAAGGAGCAATACTGTGCAGGTGGATATAAGGAGCAATACTGTGCAGGTGGATATAAGGAGCAATACTGTGCAATTGGATATAAGGAGCAATACTGTGCAGGTGGATATAAGGAGCAATACTGTGCAGGTGAATAAGGAGGAGCAATACTGTGCAGGTGGATATAAGGAGCAATACTGTGCAGGTGGATATAAGGAGCAATACTGTGCAGTTGGATATAAGGAGCAATACTGTGCAGGTGGAGAAGGAGGAGCAATACTGTGCAGGTGAATAAGGAGGAACAATACTGTGCAGGTGGAGAAGGAGGAGCAATACTGTGCAGGTGAATAAGGAGGAGCAATACTGTGCAGGTGGTGAAGGAGGAGCAATACTGTGCAGGTGAATAAGGAGGAGCAATACTGTGCAGGTGAATAAGGAGGAGCAATACTGTGCAGGTGAATAAGGAGGAGCAATACTGTGCAGGTGGATATAAGGAGCAATACTGTGCAGGTGGAGAAGGAGGAGCAATACTGTGCAGGTGGATATAAGGAGCAATACTGAGCAGGTGAATAAGGAGGAGCAATACTGTGCAGGTGGATATAAGGAGCAATACTGTGCAGGTGGATATAAGGAGCAATACTGTGCAGGTGGAGAAGGAGCAATACTGTGCAGGTGGATATAAGGAGCAATACTGTGCAGGTGGATAAGGAGCAATACTGTGCAGGTGGATATAAGGAGCAATACTGTGCAGGTGGATATAAGGAGCAATACTGTGCAGGTGGATATAAGGAGCAATACTGTGCAGTTGGATATAAGGAGCAATACTGTGCAGGTGAATAAGGAGGAGCAATACTGTGCAGGTGGATATAAGGAGCAATACTGTGCAGGTGGATATAAGGAGCAATACTGTGCAGTTGGATATAAGGAGCAATACTGTGCAGGTGGAGAAGGAGGAGCAATACTGTGCAGGTGAGGAGGAGCAATACTGTGCAGGTGGATATAAGGAGCAATACTGTGCAGGTGGATAAGGAGCAATACTGTGCAGGTGGATAAGGAGCAATACTGTGCAGGTGGATAAGGAGCAATACTGTGCAGGTGGATAAGGAGGAGCAATACTGTGCAGGTGGAGAAGGAGGAGCAATACTGTGCAGGTGAATAAGGAGGAGCAATACTGTGCAGGTGGAGAAGGAGGAGCAATACTGTGCAGGTGGATATAAGGAGCAATACTGTGCAGGTGGATATAAGGAGCAATACTGTGCAGGTGGATAAGGAGGAGCAATACTGTGCAGGTGGAGAAGGAGGAGCAATACTGTGCAGGTGAATAAGGAGGAGCAATACTGTGCAGGTGAGGAGGAGCAATACTGTGTAGGTGGATATAAGGAGCAATACTGTGCAGGTGAATAAGGAGCAATACTGTTCAACTGTGCAGGTGAATAAGGAGGAGCAATACTGTGCAGGTGGATATAAGGAGCAATACTGTGCAGGTGGATATAAGGAGCAATACTGTGCAGTTGGATATAAGGAGCAATACTGTGCAGGTGGAGAAGGAGGAGCAATACTGTGCAGGTGAATAAGGAGGAACAATACTGTGCAGGTGGAGAAGGAGGAGCAATACTGTGCAGGTGAATAAGGAGGAGCAATACTGTGCAGGTGGTGAAGGAGGAGCAATACTGTGCAGGTGAATAAGGAGGAGCAATACTGTGCAGGTGAATAAGGAGGAGCAATACTGTGCAGGTGAATAAGGAGGAGCAATACTGTGCAGGTGGATATAAGGAGCAATACTGTGCAGGTGGAGAAGGAGGAGCAATACTGTGCAGGTGGATATAAGGAGCAATACTGAGCAGGTGAATAAGGAGGAGCAATACTGTGCAGGTGGATATAAGGAGCAATACTGTGCAGGTGGATATAAGGAGCAATACTGTGCAGGTGGAGAAGGAGCAATACTGTGCAGGTGGATATAAGGAGCAATACTGTGCAGGTGGATAAGGAGCAATACTGTGCAGGTGGATATAAGGAGCAATACTGTGCAGGTGGATATAAGGAGCAATACTGTGCAGGTGGATATAAGGAGCAATACTGTGCAGTTGGATATAAGGAGCAATACTGTGCAGGTGAATAAGGAGGAGCAATACTGTGCAGGTGGATATAAGGAGCAATACTGTGCAGGTGGATATAAGGAGCAATACTGTGCAGTTGGATATAAGGAGCAATACTGTGCAGGTGGAGAAGGAGGAGCAATACTGTGCAGGTGAGGAGGAGCAATACTGTGCAGGTGGATATAAGGAGCAATACTGTGCAGGTGGATAAGGAGCAATACTGTGCAGGTGGATAAGGAGCAATACTGTGCAGGTGGATAAGGAGCAATACTGTGCAGGTGGATAAGGAGGAGCAATACTGTGCAGGTGGAGAAGGAGGAGCAATACTGTGCAGGTGAATAAGGAGGAGCAATACTGTGCAGGTGGAGAAGGAGGAGCAATACTGTGCAGGTGGATATAAGGAGCAATACTGTGCAGGTGGATATAAGGAGCAATACTGTGCAGGTGGATAAGGAGGAGCAATACTGTGCAGGTGGAGAAGGAGGAGCAATACTGTGCAGGTGAATAAGGAGGAGCAATACTGTGCAGGTGAGGAGGAGCAATACTGTGTAGGTGGATATAAGGAGCAATACTGTGCAGGTGAATAAGGAGCAATACTGTTCAACTGTGCAGGTGAATAAGGAGGAGCAATACTGTGCAGGTGGAGAAGGAGGAGCAATACTGTGCAGGTGGATATAAGGAGCAATACTGTGCAGGTGGATAAGGAGCAATACTGTGCAGGTGGAGAAGGAGGAGCAATACTGTGCAGGTGAATAAGGAGGAGCAATACTGTGCAGGTGGATATAAGCAGCAATACTGTGCAGGTGGATATAAGGAGCAATACTGTGCAGGTGGATAAGGAGGAGCAATACTGTGCAGGTGGATATAAGGAGCAATACTGTGCAGGTGGATATAAGGAGCAATACTGTGCAGGTGGATAAGCAGCGCAATGTTTCTTGGTGTTTTATGCCCCTGCCTGGAAGGCACTAGGGTTAGGCATGGGTTAAGGTTAGGGTTAGGGTTGGGTTAAGGTTAGGGTTAGGGTTGGGGTTAGGTTTAGGATTAGGTGCCTTTAAGTCAGCGGTGGCAGCGCTGCCTGGAAGACGACATTGGGGGTTCTGAGCAGAACCGGTTCAAGAACCGGTTCTCTGTTGGTCTAGAAATGCCATGAGGGGGTCATTACAAGGGAGGACTTTCTTACCATTGCCCAGCCCAGCTGAGGGCCTCGGTCCTGGAAGAAGATGGTGGCTGTGGTGCCCACCGGCAAATCCACCAGAATCTCATCGTCTCGGAGGGCCTTTCCCTCTGGAACACGACAACAAAAATCTGAAACTTTAATATAAAACAGTGGCATTCATGAAGTAACTTTAAAAAAAACACTTTGCTTAACACTGGCTACATACTGTAAATTAAGGCTTATTAAAACCTACTTCAGGAGTGCCTCAGTTCTTTTTTTTACGCAAGTGATCAGATGCCTGATTTGATGAATGCCCTGCATTTTTTACAGAAACTGCATTTTTCTGACCCAGGAGGAGCGTGTAACTGTTCTCCTTCCCTTTTCAAAATAAGGATCAGCCTCCCTTCCTAAACCCCCCCTCCCCTGACAATTCTTACACATGCTCTGCTATGCAGGACAAATACTTATGTACACTCTCAAGACACAAGCCGATCTTCCGAATGAACTGTGGCAACTAACATCTTGGCGTGTCTTCTGTACAATACATACCTTTACCTACAGCTGAAATGCAATGATACTGTAATGTCATATTAACACACAGCTGTTGCAGTGTCATGCTATATTGGAATATGTGTGATAGACATTGCAAACACATTTTTGACTCATTATTTGTCATTAGTTATTAGTTGTTATTTTGACTGGTTATTTTACAGGACAGTTTACAGGTCCATTCTGTCCCTGCTTGTCCACAATGGAGGTGTGTCCATCCTAGTCGCTGACTCACCAGGATGCAGCATCAGGGCCTGTCTGGATGGGTACCACCTGGGATCTGCAACAGCACAAATGTACACAGAATATAATTTCAATGAATTGCTGCTCCAGTCCTCAGATGCAATTAACCAGAGAGAAGCAAAATGTTTGCTAACATACAAAGTCTGCTGTGTGATATAAAAATACTATCAACGTTTAACCAATTGACTCCTCTCTATCTCACAATGCCTGACAGCTAATTATGTTCAGAGAAAAAAAACTTGTTGAGAGGAGGAGGAAGATAGTTTCAGATACAGAAATATGTAGGAGTACGTGTCAGTGATACGCACAGCTCTTGTGAATGAGGCTCTTCATGTCTGCAACAGTGGCAGAAGGCTCCACCTGCCAGAGAGGTGACAAATGACTGTCATGTTGCCCAACACCCAAGAAAGAAAAGGAGCTATTATGAACAACATGCATAAGCTTACATGGCTTTCCACCTCTAAAAACAGAAATACATTTATTTTGTCAACAATCAAGCCCTCTTGGAATACTTGTTTCCAAAATCTCTAATTATTTCTAATAATTTTAACACATACATGCTGCTGCTTGCACACTTATATACAGTACATGATAATGTACTGCTAGTTGTTTTGTCCACATGGTTGCTTTGTTTAACTACACAGACTAAAACAGAACCTTCTTAACACACTCTTTTGCCTCCACACAAGCCTGGTGGTTACCTGACCTCCAAGCAAGCACAGTATCCGTGAGAAGAGTCTCTGCCGTTACCTTATCCAGGAAACACAGCTTTCCCTTCGTCCTGGCATCCCGAATCTCCACCTCATAGAAAATATAATTTTTATCCGCTTTTGCGGTCTCAGCCTTGAGGCCGTGTTGGCACCTGGCCTTGATGAACTGGGCAACTGTAAAGAGGTCTCGAAGTTCGAAAGATGCCATGCTTTCCAGGTCAGTAAGTGGCAAAGCCCTAGCGGACCGGTGGGGGGCTTTCTAGGGGGCAGTAAGTAGAGCAACCCGCGGGCGTTGCTCTGGCATGGGGCTGGCATGCACATGACCTCACTGGTGGATCATCTTCGGCACTGGGGCGTTATAATGTTATTTGATTTCAGCTATACTTTGCATGTAACTTTGTGTCTATTTTAAGTCATGGGCATACCAACCCCACTGGGGGGTAATAGGGAATGACAAAGACCACATATCTGCTGGGGAAGAGCAGTGATACCTATGGGGAGGGGGGGGGGGCTAGTCATAACATCTAGAGCAGTGATAAGCTATGGGGGAGCAGTGATAAGCTATGGGGGAGACATCTGGGGGTGACAATGAAGTCTTTGCATTGCTTCCACTAAGCCAAATCAACAAGCTGTAAACAGCAGTGATAGATTTGGCCTCTGACCAGCGGTATCATATTATCACATTAGTCTGACTGACTGACAGTTCAAAAGAGTCTCTCACTCTGGCAAATGCCCAGACAGTGCAGTTTCAAACTCACATATCATACACACTCATACATCTTGTCATGTGTCCTTACTTACATTCATTATTACATTAATACTTATACACTTGCAGTTACATATCAAACCACATATAAAACACAAACCTATGCATTCACACACACACACACACACACACACATACACACTACACACACATACATAAGACACACACAAACTCAAACAATAACGACCATGCAAACATAGAAAACAGTCACTGTCTGGAAAATAAAGATTTAGCAGAGGGATGTCAACTCTAAATTTATCATAGGTAATGCAACGTCCTTGGATGGACCTCTGTAACTCAATCTTGCTCATTGGCGCATAGTTCTTTTTTGACGCGGAGAGGTCAGGGAGGTGTGAAGGGGGCAAGAGGCCAATATGAGAGGCATGTTCTGCAGCCTACTCCTACTAAGGTGCCTATTTATCATACACAAATATGCAGGGGTTGTTAAAAGTTCAGCATGCATAAATCATAAATCATGCATATGTGTCAACCTACTGTATGCAGTAACATAAGGTAATGACCACAGAGGCAATAACTAAAAATATATTGATATCAATTAAAAATGGCCTCCAAGTACAAAGACACAGATAAGAATGCAGACTCGGAAAAAAATATATAAAATTCAAGGTCTTGGGTCTATTCGAGAAGCAAGGCAATTATGTGAAAGAAAATCCTATGCCATCTCACAGGTTTGAAGCCTGTGTGAGTCTTACCTCAAAGAACGCCACCCTGCTCGAGGCTCTGGTGCAGTTAGACCAACCATCCCATTTCTGTAACTCCAGCATCCTGATCTCAGCCTCCCAGATACCAAAATGGTTAGATCCTGATGGTTGTTTTACAACAATATGAATCACACGCTCCTTCAGCCACACACACACATACACACACACACACATACACATACACACACACACACACACACACACACACACACACACACACACACACACACACACACACACACACACACACACACACACACACACACACACACACACACACACACACACACACACACACACACACACACACACACACATACAGAGAGAGAGAGAGAGAGACACACACACACACACACACTGTTCAGCTGTTTGCAATGTTTCGCTGACTCCTGAGGTCTTCTCCACTACTAATTAGAGCTGTCCATCAAAACTGCAACAAATTAGCTGTGATGTGACAAAAGTCAGTGAGATGCAGATGAATTGAGGTCTAGAGACTATTTTAAACACACTGTGCTGCAATGTGGGCCTTGGCCACTAGAGTACATTACAGAGCTAAATTGATTGTACCCAGTTCATTATACCCAGTGTGTGTTTGAATAATGTCCACTGGCTTCACAAAGCCAGTTTGGAAGTCCGTTTCTGATTTTAATAATAGTGATATTTATGTTATTGTTATTAGTGGGCAAATCAATATATTAATGGATCAAAATATTAGTGGCACTACTCCCGAGGGCAGCCGTGGCCTACTGGTTAGCACTTCGGACCTGTAATGTAACCGGAGGGTTGCCGGTTCGAACCCTGACCAGTAGGCACGGCTGAAGTGCCCTTGAGCAAGGCACCTAACCCCTCACTGCTCCCCGAGCGCCGCTGTTGATGCAGGCAGCTCACTGCGCCGGGATTAGTGTGTGCTTCACCTCACTGTGTGTACACTGTGTGCAGTGTGTGTTTCACTAATTCACGGATTGGGATAAATGCAGAGACCAAATTTCCCTCACTGGATCAAAAAAGAGTATATATATATATATATATATATATATATATATATATATACTTTGTCATCCAAGAGGCAGAGGTGAGCAGGCTTTTTAAAAGCAGCAGGAGCAGATAAACTCTCCCCGACTTTCCGTGCTTAGACACTGTGCTGATCAACTGGCTCCTGTATTCACTGACATTTTCAACTTCTCTCATGTCTTTTAAAGAATCTGTCATCGTCCCAGTACTTAAATCAGCAAAAACATCAGGCCTCAATGACTTCAGACCAGTTACCCTCACTTCAGTGGCTATGAAGGTGTTTGAGCGCTTGGTACTCTCCTATCTACAATTACTCCACTGATGGATCCTTATTAGTTTGCTTACCAGGCAAACAGATCTGTGGAAGATGCAATTAATCTGGCTGTTCACTTCAATTTGGAATCGAGCAACACCTATGCATCTTGTTCAAGTCTTGTTGACTTTAGCTCGGCCTTCAATACCATCAATAATCTCATACTATTCTCCTACCCTGGGAATCCAGAGTTTTCACGGGAGCACAATTTCAATTTGCTCAGCGAGCCACTCTGGCAATGAGTAATGATGCACGTTACTTTTGTCCCTTGCATCGCAAGGACCCAATCACATCGGTGTATCTGATATAGGCAGGCCAGAGGCGAGCTAAACAGATGACAGTCGTAGTGTTATCCAATTGCGTCGAAGTCCGGAATCAGTCAGTAAACATTGGTCGTATAGTGTTATCCAATTGCGTGCAGTGAGATTTTCAAATGCATGCTTGGTGCCGCCCCTCGAGTTGGACCATTACATTATTCATGGCCCCTTAATCTTTCGGGTTTGGGTCTGGAATCTCCAGGCTACTATTCTCCAGGCTTCAAGGCATGAATATTAAAGGGACACCATTTATCAAGTTAGCGGAAACGTGTAAAAGGGACACCAGGCAAGCCTGATGCTTTTTCTCTATGAAACTCCCCCTTGCTCGGTCTGAAGCTCTTTTCCTTTTGTTTTGCGTCTTCCGACAAGGGTTTTCACTGCTTCTTCGCCGGCTCTGCCATTATACACACGTTTGCAACAATCTCTAGCGTTTCGTTAGCCTGCCTCTGTGCTGTAAACTGATCCTGCTTCGATCGGCGGGTAGGACCCAGCTAACAATTTATGGTTCCCAGAACGTTCTGGGAACCATTGTTTTTGGTTTCGGGAACGTTAGTTTTTGGTTCCCAAACGTTCCCCGAAGGTTAGTTTTTGAGTAAGTTTTGGTTCCCATGGAAAGTTTGCTGAATGTTCCGGGAACGTTAGTTCTTGGTTATATAAAATGTTCCATGAACGTTCTGACGGCAGTGGGAAAAGAGTTGTTCTTGTGTCTGGTTGTTTTTGTGTGCAGGGATCTGTAGCGCCTGCCAGAGGGGAGGAAGTTAAAGAGTGTGTGTGCAGGATATGTGGAGTCTTTGGTGATGGTCTCTGCCCGCTTAGGTCCCAGAGTACAAGTCCTGGAGGGGGGGCATTTTGTTCCTCCTCTCCTGCAGCTCAGTGACTGTCGAGCAGGACGACAGCAATATGTCATCGACTGGAGCAGAGGGAGGTGACTGGGAGCTCCTTAAGAGCATGAGCAGCTCATCCATCTTCTCCTCAAATGCGTCCATTCGCTGTGCCATGCGGTAATGGTTGTCCTTATTGCTATGGAAAAATGGATGGTGTTAGTTTTAGTTGTTAAATACATTATATACCTGCATATGTGAACAAATTAAGTGAGTCTTCTTACCTCTTATTTTGAGTCTCCATGGCCAAGCCACCCCCCTCTGTGTGATGAGTCACTTGTGCTGTTTACAACAAAAAAAAAGTTAGTTACTCTCAAGTTCCTTGTCATGAAATTGTATTTACTTGGAAATGGAAAATTCAACAGTGGTGGACGAAGTACACAAATCCTGTACTTGAGTGAAAGTAGAGATACACATGGTCAAATGTTACTCCAGTAAAAGTAAAAGTCCTCTTTTACATTTCCACTTGAGTGGAAGTATAAAAGTACTTGCCTTTAAGTATCAAAAGTCCTGAAATGTATTATGCCTAATACAGTTGCATTGTTGAAATGATTCGGCACAGACATAGGCCTTCATTGAGCCTTTCTCCTCCATTCAAGGACAAAATCAGCTAATACTTGTTGTATGTAGAAATAACTAAAAACAAACTAATGTGATATCTTATCTTAGATACTTCAAAGTAACCACATTTTTCTTTGTTGAATGCTTTACACTTTCGGACCAAATCAAGATGTTCCCTTTTGTGTTTGATAGTGTCAGATTGTCTATCATTGTCTATCATTTGCTTGATGGCGTCAAGAAGCTAGTTATGGTAACATCAATATTGTGAAAAGGGGTCAACAAGGTACAGTAAATAGTGCATATGACAATAACATAGGTTAGGCAACACCATTATTTAAAGCCTAGCTCGCTTAATAGAAAATATACATGTACACATGTATTTGTACAGTCTTTTTTCCAAAAGGAACTTCAGCTGTACTTCAGCTGTCACAAAATGTAGTGGAGTAAAAAGTAAGATATTTGGCCTCGAAATGTACTGGAGTAAAAGTAAAAAGTTTAACAAAATTGAAATACTCAAGTAAAGTACAGATACATGAAAAAGCGACTTAAGTACAGTAATTGAGTAAATGTACTCAAGTAATGTCCACCACTGAAATTCAAAGACACTGTACCTTCAACTGGGTCCCAAGATGAAGTGGCAGGCGTTATAATAGACCCATCCAGCTCTGGGCAATGAGCTGGTTGCCTGTGTGGTGTTGACTCATCTAAAAAGAAAGTAAATATGAATATTGGTCAGTTCATTTATGGTAGGTTTCTTGCACATGACATTTGCAAAAGATAAACCTATGCTGTTACATTAAACAATCGCTAAAAAGAAAAACTGGCATGCAGGTGGTGGAGGCAGTGACATCTGCTGACCTAATAAAAGGCAGGAAGACAAGACAAGGACAAATACATCAGAACAGTAACGCCTTAAGACTAAGACCTAACTTTTAACATTGCCCCAGTTATATGTGACCAGCCCATAACATTGACAGGCTCTTTTAAATTCTTTGGTTCATACATCAGCAAGAATTTGAATTGGGGAATTAACACACTCACACATAATCAATAAGGCTCAAGAAAGACTATACTTCCTTAGGCAACTTAAGAAGTTTCATGTGAGCAAACATCTGTTTGTCACCAAAGCCTCTGACATACGAGGGTGTGATCTCCCTACAATCCACGCTCTGTACTCTGAGCGCACCTTAAACTGTGCTTCCAGAATCATCAAAGATCCCTCTCACTCAAACCACTACTTTTTCCAGCTTCTCCCCTCTGCAAGACGTTGCAGATCCATAAGAACGGAAACAAACCACACGTTTCAAAAACAGTTTCCCTTCAGCAATAAGACTCTTAAGCACAACTAAACTGAAATGAATATTTATTTCCTTTTCTTTACTATTATTTATTATTATTTTATTATTAATTCACTGGATTGAGCTAAATCCTTCTGTAACAAAAATATCACCATTGTTGTGTGGCAATAAAAGCATATATCTCTATCTATCTATCTACCTATCTATCTATCGTATACATTTTTTCTAACCGAACAGAACCGAATAAAATGTAATATTAGGATACCTAGCCTACGTATTTACCTGCGATATCCACTGGAACATGTTGATTGAAGTGACAGACGCTGCAATGCATTATGGTTGGGTTTCTCATGGCATGTTAATGACACGGTTATAAAAGGGGTTTCTGAAATGATATCAACTGAGGGTTATTTTTCAGTTGATCAAGCAAGCTATTCTAGTAGCAGGGTCCTTGAGTTATGCAGACCTATAAATGATGAATAATTTAGCAAGCAGACAAACAAACAAACAAACAAATTAGATGCTGCATCCCAGTGTAGTGCTGCGTTTTGTGTATTTTGCTTTTTATTGTATTTGTTTACAATAAAATATAGACCTATTTCGTTTATGAAGCCAGTTGATTGGCCATTGACATTGGCTATAATGGATGCTGTAGAGCTTGAGTTCCTGTGCCTCACGGCCGCCGTACATCAACATCACTTACTACAGTGCGCACTCTCTTCCTGTATCACCCAGTTATGGCGGCGGTCAGTAAGTACCTGACTGCCAAGCAATGTTCCTTGGCAGGTGCAGCAGTTATTGCTTACTTTCTGTGTAAGCGGCGACTAGGACAAGGACATTCTCAAACGCTTTACAGGTGATGCATTTTTAGTGTTTGTAAGTTGTAGCGAAATGTTAAAGATGTGACAGATAATAGGCTAGCAGATACCAGTACCTATGGGCATCACAACTCGCCGGAAACTCAGCATAGCCTATCTCTGAAAACGCATTAGCTAAGCGAACTAATTTGTCTTGTTTTGTATGGTCATTTGATTCTCTCTATCCCTCTCTGTGTTTGTGTGTGTGTTTGTTTGTGTGTGTGTGTGTGTGTGTGTTTCATTCAGCAGAAAGGGGGAGGCAGTTGGAAAAAGTGAGGTGAGTGACGTCCTTTGTGGTCCGGCGGAATTAGAGGGAATTAACACATTCTAGCGATTCCATCTAGTTTCGTTGTAAATGGATTAGATTCGTTTGGGCTTTGGCAGTTTGAATGAGTGTTAGCCTAGGCTATTGTATACAGTCTATGGTGTTAACCTACTTCATATGTTATCCAGTAAAAAGATAATCACTTTTCTCTTTCCATATGGCCGCATCACAAATATTTTTTTTGGCTAGCTGTTCATCCTCACAGTATTCATTTTGCTTGTAGAAGAATGGGCCCACCGAGAGAGCAGCCGTCGACAAAGTGTTCTTCACTCGTATGTTACAGCTTATTAAAATACTTGTGCCTCAGCCGTTTTGCAAAGAGGTGAGTTCCTTCCTTGCAACAGTGAGACTCTGACTGATGATTGATGATTTATCCTTGCAGTGCAAGGACAAAGTCTAGAGACCAGCATTAAATATGGACAATATATTGTAATTTGTAATTGTAATTTTTATTTATAAAGCACATTTAAAGCAGTGCAAAACTGACCAAAGTGCTGTACAGTGACTAGCTAGAAAAAATAGATAAATAAATAAAGCACGCAGTGTACAGTTGCAACACTGGCATTCCAATAGACAAAAAACAAAAACATCTGCACGCAGTGTACAGTTGCAACACTGACAGCATTGATTAATAAGCTACATAAAGTGAGTATAGTATACATAAAGTACAATAAAAGCTAGATAAAAGAAATGAAGATCTAAGAGGCAAAGGCCAATGTATATAGGTAGGTTTTAAGTCTAGATTTAAAAGCAGCAGTCGTGGGAGCAGATCTGATCGGGAGGTAAACCGTTCCAGAGGCGTGGAGCTGCAATTTCAAAAGCACGATCCCCTTTTTGCTTCAGGCGGGACCGGCCAACATGGAGAAGGTCTTTGTCAGTAGACCTGAGGGGCCTGGATGCAGAGCAATGCTGTAGCATGTCTGAGATGTATATACTGTAGGGGCCTGGCCATGGAGGGACTTAAAAACTAGAAGGAGCATTTTAAACTGGATTCTAAAGCAAATAGGGAGCCAGTGCAGAGAGGAGAGGACAGGGGTGATGTGTTCCTGCCTCTTGGTGCCTGTTAAAAGCCGGGCAGCAGCATTCTGCACCAACTGCAGGCGGGCAAGCTGGTTCTGGGGGAGGCCAAAGTAAAGTGTGTTACAGTAATCCAGCCGAGATGTAATAAATGCATGGATAACTGTTTCAAAATCTTTAAAGGACAGCGAGGGCTTGAGCCGGGTGATCACTCTCAGCTGATAGTATAAGAGAATAATGTAATATAAGAGAATAATGTAGACATAGTAATATAAAAATAGTAATATAAAAATAAAGTTTAGTAGAAAGTTCACGTGTGTGTGTGTGTGTGTGTGTGTGTGTGTGTGTGTGTGTGTGTGTGTGCATGCATCCCTAGGTGGGATATCTCCTGTTCATTGCTGCATTGCTCGTGGCAAGGACGTTCTGTGATGTTTGGATGATCCATAATGGAACCATGATTGAGAGGTAAACCTACTGCACAGCCTGTTCCAGTGTGGGTCTCGGCACAAGGCGCTGTCTGTGACACCCACATCATGTAGCCTGACTTGCTCGGCCAGTGTTGTTCCAGTCTGGTTTTTCCAGTAGCCTACCAGAGACTTCCATGTTCAAGACGTCTGTTTATGTAACTGTTTCTTAAGGGGGTTGTTGTGTTGAATTTATTTATTTATTATTTTTATTGTGTATATATATTTTTTATCTTTGGGTTACAGTGCAATAATTGGACGCTCAAGTGAAGCCTTCAAGAGATACTTATTGAACTTTGCCACTGCTATGCCTGCCGTAAGTGTTCAGACCATTACATCATCACATCTACACCAAGCATATTAACCATGTTATAAGCACAATCCAAATAGTTGTGGTCTTGCACAATCCAAATGTATTGTGGTCCCCACAATAGCCATCTATCCATCATCAGTCAACTACAGCCAGAACAGTACTGATCTCCTCCTCTTTGTGAATACAGAAGGTCCTTTAGCACCATCTAGTGTTATGCTATGATAACATTTACAAGTTTTAGCTCCGGAAACTGAAGGTGTTTACACTAAATATCTCTTCTATTTGCTTGGGGTCTTTTAGATATCACTGGTGAATAACTTTCTTAAACTGGGACTGAACCAGTTAAAGCTCTGCTTCCGCGTGAGGCTCACCCATCACCTTTATGATGAGTACTTGAAGTCAGTACTGAATTCCTGACTTAATTTTTTTTTAATTCAATCTCCTTGCCATTGTTTTGGTTTGCCCCACGTCTCCTATGTGTTTCTCCTCTGCACCCCCAGGGGCTACACATACTACAAAATTGGCAACCTAGACAACCGCATCGCCAACCCTGACCAGCTTCTAACCCAGGATGTGGAGAAGTTCAGCAACAGCGTAGTGGACCTATACTCCAACATCAGCAAGGTAGGATACAGCACAAAGGTACAGCACAGATGTCAGGTGATTTGTGTTTGGTTTTTTGTTACATACTGTACTCCCCCTGTGGTATAACTCTCATTCTTCTCTCTCCACACTATTTCAGCCTCTTCTAGATATCTGCATATATGTCCTCAAGCTGGCATCCGCAATTGGATTTCAGGTAAGCTTATTTTTCTCTGTTTATGTTTTATATGGTGTGATTGTGTATGTGTACATGATGTGTGTGATTGTGTATGCGAACATGTTTGTGTGTGATGGTGTATGTGTACATGTTTGTGTGTGATTGTGTGTATGTGTTTGTGTGTGATGGTGTATGTGTACGTGTTTGTGTGTGATTGTTTATGTGTACATGATGTGTGTGATTGTGTATGTGTACATGATGTGTGTGATTGTGTATGTGTATGTGTACATGTTTGTGTGTGATTGTGTGTATGTGTTTGTGTGTGATGGTGTATGTGTACGTGTTTGTGTGTGATTGTTTATGTGTACATGATGTGTGTGATTGTGTATGTGTACATGATGTGTGTGATTGTGTATGTGTATGTGATTGTGTATGTGTATGTGTTTGTGTGTGATGGTGTATGTGTACGTGGTTGTGTGTGATTGTGTGTATGTGTTTGTGTGTGATTGTGTATGTGTACATGATGTGTGTGATTGTGTATGTATACATGATGTGTGTGATGGTGTATGTATATGTGTTTGTGTGTGATTGTGTATGTGTATGTGTTTGTGTGTGATGGTGTATGTGTACATGATGTGTGTGATGGTGTTCTATGTGTGACCGAGAGTATCTCTGTATGCTAGGACCCTGTCAATAATGTATAAGGAAGTGACTTTAGTACTGGTATATGTATGTATGTTACATTTTTTTTTTTTTTTTTTTAAGAATACCGCAGTGTATCTGGTACCATATTAACAAGGCAGTTGTTGAGTTTATCAACTTACAGAATTATTCAGAACAAGGCAAACCAAAAGTGCTTTCAGCTGTTATTAACAGTGCTCATATTATGGAAACTTGATTCAGTGCAAATAGTTCAATTACCGGTATTGATAAACCTACTCTATAACCATTCATTGTCTTGTAATAACATTTGGTTTTCTGTGTGTATGTGGGTTTGTGTGTGTGTGTTTGTGTGTGTGTGTGTGTGTGTGTCTGATTGTTTGTGTGTGTGTGTCTGATTGTGTGTGTGTGTGTGTATGCGTGTGTCTCCATATGTGTGTGCGTGTGTGTGTGTGTGTATGCGTGTGTCTCTGTATGTGTGTGTGTGTGTCTGTGTGTGTGTGTGTGTGTGTGTGTGTCCCAGGGTCCACTCTACATGCTCAGCTACCTCGTTCTCTCTGGCCTACTACTCACCCGCATGCGTCGCCCTGCCAGTCACATGACCGTCACGGAGCAAACCTTCGAGGGGGAGTACCGTTACGTGAACTCTCGCCTCATCACTAACAGGTCTTTCCTTCACCCTCCATTGATTTTTAATTACTCCCCTCCTTCTGCATTGCTCTCTGTCTGTGTCAGACTCTCACTCCTTCTCTTACAGAAATACTTTCTGTATTTTCTAATCATACATATTCCCCTCTGTATTCCCAGTGAGGAGATTGCTTTCTACAATGGCAATGTCAGAGAGAAGGAGATCATCCAGACCACTTTCCAGAAGTTGGTAAGAATGGTTATATAGTCAAGCTATTTATGAAACATACTAAACTCATTTTAAAGTCTTTGCTTATATAAACATCCACTGTAGACCAACATTTACCAGTAAAATGATGCTGTCAGCTGTGTGGTTAGTTAGTTATCAAGTTCTTAATTTAGTTGCAGTTTATCATCCAGTATGTTAACCAGTACATAGGCACTTTGACCTGTAAAAACTAGATATAGAAGGTCAAAACATTGTTCGGCACATTTCATTGGCCAATAAACATGAAATTAAATATTTGTTCTGGATGTTTATTATCTGGACAAACAATTGCTTATTAATAACAGTCATTGTTTATTCTGTCTGAGTTAAGGTTCATGCTGTGTGTATTGGGATAGCATTACTGGATGTAACAGAACTTTCTCTCTGTTGTTTTTTCTATAGGTCAGCCATTTGCACAGCTTCATTTATTTCCGCTTTTCAATGGGATTTGTGGACAGCATAATTGCCAAGTGTGAGAATATGTGACACACAAACACTTTACAGTGACACGTCACTGTGATATTATCTGGTGAAGCTGCATTATAAAACTGCTTTAAATGTTTGCTAACACTTTACTTGACAGTATGGACAAAAGAGTAACATGACACTGTCATGACACATGAAACCTAACCCTAATCCTAACCTCTAACCCTAATCCTAACCCCAACCCTAACTCTAAACCTAACCCTAACCCTAAACCTAACCCTAACTTGTTATGACAAAAAATGAATGTCACTTAATAACAAAAGCATTATGTCATAAACATTTATGACTTGTTTATGACACGTTCATGACAGTGTCATGTCACTCTTATGTCGACACTGTCAAGTAAAGTGTAACCAAATGTTTTACACCTGCTCCAGTTCTAAACCAATGTAAATATTTCACCCATAAAGAATGACTGTTTGTAATGATTCACATTATAAATATACTTATTTTCCATATATATGAGAATATCTTTGTCAACAACAGATCACAATGTAGAGACTACCTACTGCATTGAATCTGACCTGTATCCTGTAACGGGTTGTCTGTATGACAGAGTATATTGTCAAGGCATCTGAAACTTATGGACAGACACATACACACATAAACAGACACATAAACGGCAGCCGTGGCCTACTGGTTAGCGATTCGGACCTGTAACCGGAGGGTTGCTGGTTCGTAACCCCAACCAGTAGGAACGGCTGAAGTGCCCTTGAACAAGGCACCTAACCCCTCACTGCTCCCCAAGAGCCGCTGTAGCAGGCAGCTCACTGCGTCGGGATTCGTGTGTGCTTCACCTCACTGTTCACTGTGTGCTGAGGGTGTTTCACTAATTCACGGATTTGGATAAATGCAGAGACCAAATTTCCCTCGCGGGATCAAAAGAGTATATATACTTGTACTTATACATATGTATTAACATGTTTACTGGCTTTGTTGCTATGATTGACATCAGTGACTGTAGAGATTTGGTTGAGCAGTCTTCCGGGTTGAATAATGCAGCTTTAAACTGGATGGTGGATGCAGTTGATCATACGAAGGAGGCTCACGTCTAATGGCTGTCCACTGGCTGGTTTCTCTAATCCTCCCTCTACAGACATCGCCATGGTGGTGGGCTACCTGGTGGTCAGTAGACCATTCCTGGACCTCTCCAATCCTCGCCATCGTCACAGCACACACTCTCAACTGCTGGAGGTGAGTGGAGAGGACACACACACACACACACACACACACACACACATATACACACAAACGCATATCTCACAAAATTTACAAACACTTAAAACATTCTCTGTACACCTCACAAGCACCATACACATTGCGAAAATGAAAACAAAATGAAAACATAAGTCATATGAGAGTATAGACCCCGCCCCTTCCCCCCCGATAGGGATAGATCAGCAAAATTAAGACATAAGTCATATCAGAGAATGTCTAATAAGGGGAGAACCTCCACTCTCTGGAAACTTCCGGTTTCTGAACTGGTTGCAGTTCCAGTTCTGGGACCACATGAGGGTGCTCACGAATAAGTGCAGAATGAATGGAGGCCTACGGAGCTGTACCCTTCAAAATCCACTTTTCTCGGGATATCATTTTTTGTCTGGAAATGTGAAGGTTGCATTCGAAAGAGGGGGCAAAGAAAATACACACTGCTGAGTATTATATTTTTTGAGTCACTGATTTGTTCTAAAAAGCCTTTCCACTGTGTAAATGATGTCATTCATTAGCAGAAAGCTAGTGTGTTGTGGGCAACAACGACCCAACCTGTAAGAAATTGAAAAGAGGTAAGTACTCGTTCATTCAATTTTTGACCTATAATCCATATTGAACTTGCAGAAACTACAATCAAATCTTCGATTTTTCAACGACAATCAGGTGAAAGAGACAAATTTAGCTGTCTAGCTCCATAGACCCCCATTGTTTTTGCACTTATTTGTGATTGCCCCTAGCGGAACTGCAACAGATTGCAGGTACAATGGAGTTAATAGGGTGTGAACCGGCTCTCCGTAAACGGGCTCTGGTCATATGAGAGTATAGACCCCGCCCCTAGGAATAGGCCTATAAGGAGAAGTTGGTGGGTGTCCCCATTTTGGTCAATTTGTCATCGCTTTTGTACTCAACTTGTTCTCCTTTTCTGGTTGGTGGTCACGCTATTTCTGCTACTCTGTAGTACACATGTAGCCTCCATTTCCCCTTTTAAACACACATTATTCCAATTCCACGCAAAACTGTCACGTCTATCACACCAACTAAATGCCATGGTATTTGTATGATGCGAATGATTATGTGACAAGTATTTCATGTAAGTTCTACAACCAAGAAGAGTGAAGGCTCAGATTTCAAGTAATCATCATTCACATCATACCCATGACTATCAACTAGTCTTTTCACTGTAATTCTACAGAACCACTCATGTCAAGTGGATAAAAATAGGCACCCATTCTATTCTGTAGCTACGGCGCGGTTGCAGTGTGGTTCAAGCCTGAGAGACCTGAAAGACTATGCTGTTAGTCATTATTATCAGAATTTATTCATGAAATAATAATTCATATTAATTATAAGAGCTTTTCATTAGGATACCAGTTAGGCCTATTTAAACACAATGTTCCACCTTGATCAGAACCTTTCAACATGCTAAATATTAAAGTACATTTTTATGTTGTGTTTGTTATAAATTAATATTTTTCAGTTTTTGAAATCCTCAAATATCGAAATCGGTATCGTCTCTGAAATCCCATATTGGTTAGGTTCTAATACACATGCACACACACACACACACACACACACACACACACACACACACACACACACACATTCAGCCATGTAATTGTCTCTGCAGGACTACTACCAGAGTGGACGGATGCTGATCAGCCTGGCTCAGGCTCTGGGCAGGATGGTGCTCGCAGGCAGGGAGATGACCCGACTATCTGGGTAAGGGCTCATCTACACATGACCTCTGACATCTAACGCCAGCCACGTCCATTAACTCCTCAGCTATAACACCTTACCCAGTGTCATTCTCATTACCTTTCTCCTCCATTGTCTGTGTGTGCTTGCAGTGTTTCCCACAGAATTGAATTCCATTTGTGGTGGTTGGTTTGCAGAATTAACTTGAATGCAACAGTTTTTAACAATTAGTACAGTGTGGTCATGATGCTAACCAGATTTAAGCACAATTTAGTACAACCTGGAAAATCATTGTGTGGTTGTCAATGTTGATAGTGTGATGGGCCGCCACAAATAAGTCAATGTATGGGAAACACTGGTTTGTGTGTGTGTGTGTGTGTGTGTGTGGTTCCATTGGTTCCATTTGTGGTCCCCCTAGATAGCATTTTTTATTGCTCTCTTAAAGCATGGGGTAGTTTAGACAAAACAGTGTGTTTTTATTTTGTTTTCTTAGTATGGTGTGGTCTGTGTAGTCTTAGTTTTAGAGTATCGATGAGCTCATTTCCCTCTCTGTTTCAGTTTCACAGCACGCATCACTCAGATCCAGAAAGTTCTGAAAGATCTGAACCAGGGCAGATACGAGCGCACCATGGTCTCCCAGCAGGCCAGAGGTCAGTATGCCCTTACTTCATAAAACTAGTCATTCCCAACTCCAAGCGGGCCAACGGTTCTCCCCTGTATCCTGTCTCTTACTGCTTGCTGCCTTGGTGCCTGCTTGATAGCCCCAGTGAAAGGCTCACGAAGGCTGCTCTGTTGGTGATGTTTTTTTGGCCCACAAAGATGGCTTTTTTGATGATTTTGTTTTTGATCTGAAAAATAAGCTTGATTGTTGATTGGCCGCTGTGTGAAATCCCCTATCTATAGCACAAGGAATTAGGGATGTAACGGTATGAAAATTTAACCTCACGGTTATAGTGACCAAAATTATCACGGTTTTCGGTATTATCACGGTATTTTTAAAAGTGTGTTCAATATGTTCAGAAAGCACTGATAGGCCTACACAAGCTGAAATAGTTTCAAAAAGTGTCCCGTTCAGTTTTTCATGTTTAATTGGCTATGTGCTTATTGCTTAACTTACCCTACCATGACTTGGAGGTTGCTATTACTGTTATTTGGATCCAATGAGTGAGACCAGGCTTGGAATTTCACCATTCTGGGGGCAAGGCCACTTGGCCTTCAGTTGGGCATGTTTGGTGGAGGGCACAAAGGCCACATAGGCTATAAAAAATATCAAAGTTGTATAGCCTATTCACTGCAGTAGACCTGCATCACTGTATGAAACATTACAAAAACATGAAACATGACATATTATATAGAACTGCAAATCATCTGAACATCTAATATTTACAGATATCTAGGCTATATTTAACATTTATTTTATATTTGGCCTGTTATGAAATCATGTATTGAACAATTTAAGCACAGTTCAGCTTTAAGAAACTCAAATAGCCTAGATGCATGCTTAGCATTTTGTGATCTACTTTCAACTCTTAGTCAGCTGTCCTCTGATTTACCGATAGGCGATATTTGTAACATTTATTTTCTATTTGGCCCGTTATGAAATCATGTGGAACAATTTAAACACATTGTAAAACTTAAAGCCCAAATTTGGAGACATCCATGCATGTCGAAATGTACTGCAAATTCAAAAGTGGATTACTCTGGAACGGCTGTACAGGGGACTGCTTTACACCTTTATGTTCGGTAAGGTCTGCTGTTTATTCTGATATATGGTTTGTCATGTGTTAAACGAAAGGTTCGTGAAGTATTGCACCGAGAGGAATGGGTAGGGAGATGGACGAAAACCTTCAGTAGAATTTATGATTAAATTTAATTATATTATTTACGTTTCTCGCGAACCGTTCACCACAGCAATTCGCGGCTAACATAGTTTAAAAGCTGAGAAAAAGCTCTTTCATGTGATACTTGTGATGTCTGTGTGATGAGTAGGCTACTTCTCGAGTAGTTCAACTGAGAAGAATAGGTGCATTTAGACGCACTTTCTTTCTTGCGCTGTCACTTTCTCCACTGCGTAAAATAAATTAATTTGCGCTGTGAATGCTAAGATTATTTTGACAGGCCATAGGCTAAATAAAATTCGCTATTAGTAGGATGCAAAGCAGAATATTGAAAGAAGGGCACCAAGGGCACCGTGGCCTGTAAACCTCTGATTTTCAAAGGGACATCACGGCCAACGCAAGGGGCAAAAACGTGGCCGCCGTGAAATTCCTACCCTGAGTGAGACCAAAGTAAGTGTTCGAAATAAAACTTTAGGCTACTGTGTTCTTCTGATAACGTGAGTGGAATGGATTTAATGTGCACGCGAACATAAGAAGACGCAGAGTGCAAATGATACAGTGCAAGTTTTGCGGTGAAAATGTTCCGCCTTTTAAAATCAGGTGTAGCCTAATCCAATTCGCAGTTAAAACCATCAATTAGACAACAGAATCAGTACCAATTTTGCTTCATTGTACCAGGCCTACTGTATGTCAAAAGCAGGCTCGGATGAAGCTGGGAAGGATTAAACACACGGTTTCAACACCGTGATAATCAACCATGATAATTATGATATTTCAAAAGAAAACGGTAATTGTAATCGTCAACATTTTTATCACGGTTTATCATTATACCGGTAATCGTTACATCCCTACAAGGAATTTAACATCTCTCCTGTGTGTCTGAAATGAGTGCTGGTGGTCTAGCCTTCGGACTTGTAACCAGAGGGTTGCCAGTTCGGAACCCCGACCAGTAGGAACGGCTGAGGTGCCCTTGAGCTCCCCGAGCGCCGCTGTTGTAGCAGGCAGCTCACTGCGCCGGGATTAGTGTGTGATTCACCTCACTGTGTGTTCATTGTGTGCTGAGTGTGTTTCACTAATTCACGTATTAGGATAAATGCAGAGACCAAATTTCCCTCACGGGATCCAAAAAGTATACTGTATACTTATACTTAAGTAATTAGGGATTTTTTTGTTCTTGTTGGCTCACTTTTACTCACAACATGCTATCCGGCACCAAAGGATCCCATTCACTATGCTAAGCTAAGCTAGCGATGGCGCTGTCGGACTAAGACAATGCATGCACGGAGACAAAAATGCTTTTGCTCACTTATCTAACTCTAGGGGAGATGGTGAATAACCCAATTTAATAAAACGGTGGCATGTTCCTTTAAGTAGACTCATTTCACACTCCTCAAACACAGCCTTAAAAGCCCCCTTCGCTTCTTGGTAAGAAGGACATTAGAGTAACCTGTTTGTACCTGATAGTTATCTATAAGAAATGCAACATTCACACACACACACAAAGAAATGGAAATGGAAATCGAAAAAAAATCAAGCAAACCACAAACACATGTTTATGCTTATGGTTCTTAGCAGACACTTTTGTCCAAAGCAACTTACAATGACGTCAATAAACATTACACTACAACCTGAAGCCTTTATTAAAAATACAAATATGCCCCAGCTGTGGCACGGCTGGCTGGGGCACCTGAGCCGTGCGCCGCTGACCCGGGTTCGATTCCCGCCCCGTGGTCCTTTCCGGATCCCACTCTCTCCCACTCACTTCCCGTCATTCTTCACTGTCCTGTCATTAAAGGCATAAAAAGGCCAAAAAATATACTTAAAAAAAACAAAAAACAAATATAATTGACTAAATAAACATTTTACAAAATACAGAATATTTTGACAATAAGCTTAAACCACAATTCTGCACTCTGTAAGTAGTAGTCAGGTAGATTAGGGGTGCAGTGTGACGCAGTGTGTCTCTGGTAGCCTATAAGTGACATCATGCTCTGACTGCCTCGGTGTCTGTAGCTGGTCATGCTTTACATGTGTGGCATTCTGGAACTTCAAACATCCTTAAATGCGGGACCATTATTGCTCATTTTAATTCGGGACTTAGCACTTGGAATTGTTTTTTAATTCAAAGTCTGAAGGCAGTACAGGTAGCCTGGGCTATTCAAAGTGTCGGTTTAGTGCACATCATATTTTACGTCAATTTGAGCCACTGCATAGGCTACCCGCCGTGTGAGTTGGCTTGTTGAAAAATCCGTGGAATAATTTTATGCAAGCAATCGGCATACAAAGGCATTCTCTATTATTGAGGTCAGACATGATAATCAGCCAAACACCTTGCATCTTTTTTTTACCCATCCAGTGAACTAATTCAGTACTGATAAGCAATGTAATAAAACGTCATCATAATCTGTTATGTGACACTTTCTAGAGACTGGAGAAGCCGACAGAATCTCACTGGTTCCTGGAAGTGGGACCATCGTACACTCTGACCACATCATCAGGTGGGTGACATGTGGGATGAAGTCATTTAATCTGACCAAGGGAGTAATGTCTGTATTTACAAGATGCATTCCAAACTCATTTACACACACACACACACACACACACTGGGTACACACAGTCATTTAATCTGACCAAGGGAGTAATGTTTGTATTTACAAGATGCATTTCAAACTCATTTACACACACACACACACACACACACACAGTGATGATGATGATGACCCAGCTGTATGTTTTTTTCAGGTTCGAACACATTCCTTTAGCAACCCCTAATGGAGATGTCCTCATCAGAGATCTTTCCTTTGAGGTAATGTCAAATTTCGTGCAGGAAATTACACTCCTCTCCTATGTAACCTGTTGAGAACTATTGCATGAGATCAACCTCTGACCATACGTGTCACTACCCTGTGCCTGTTGCCAGAGTTCTGAGGTGCATGTTAGTATGGTAACCAAAGTCCTTTTAGGCGTTTTGCCGCGGAAGGGGTGCGATATGTGTAGACAACTGCCATATTGGCGTTACAAACTAACCCCATGCATTTCTATGGAGGATTTTTTGAGTGCTGTCTCTCCTCATTAGAAAGTCTTTGTGGTAACTGGCTCTGACCTTTGACCTTTGTGCCTTTCCCCAGGTGACTTCGGGCACTAATGTACTCGTATGTGGACCTAACGGCAGTGGGAAGAGCTCTCTATTCAGGGTTCTGGGAGAGGTCAGTGCACAGGATTACTGTTCTCAACTCTCAACTTTGATGTAGGGAAGAGTACTACTATATTAATACTGGTTTTCTGGATACCCTAATATTGCTTAAAGAAGCCACTCTCATAGTGTACCAGTGTTTCCCACAGAATTGAATTCTATTTGTGGTGGTAGGTTTGCAGAATTAACTTCAATGCAACAGTTTTTAACAAATTAGCACAGCGTGGGTATGATGCTAACCAGATTTAAGCACAATTTGGTACAACCTGGAAAATCATTGTGTGGGGGTCAATGTTGATATTGTGGTGGGCCGCCACAAATAAGTCAATGTATGGGAAACACTGTGTACAAAGTTATTTGGAATTCTGGGGGGAACCACAGCACAAATGATCACACCTAGGTTTCCAGTAAGCATGTCGCTTAGGCCTAAATTGACATGTTTAGATGGCTGTCCAAACCCTAATGGCCTATTTACAGTCACTGTTCCCGACCTGTCAAATGACGTCGATCCCTCTGTCGCGCAACAAATTTCAGCCTAGCGCAGGCAGCTCCTGCACAGGGGAATTCTTCTCAGTGTCGCGCGTGGTTGCGTCTTGATCGAAAGCAGGATGAGCTAAAAGCCAAGATCAGGGAGCAAGTGTGCCTCTATAGGCATCAACCACATTTTTGCTAAGTTCATTCATAAATCAATACAGGACAGGATATCAGGCATTTCATATAGCCTAGCCCACATCTTAAATAAACTGAGTCATTTAAATAAAATTACAAATGACCTGCTTTAGCCACTGTACCATTGATCAGTGTGCTAATTTGTAGAGTCTTTGAATAACACTGTGACTAACACTAGCCTATCAAAACGCAAGCCAATACTCAAATTAACATAAGTAGCAAGAATGAGCCCAGCAGGGGAGTCAGCCTTTTACAATAAGCCAACAGCATAGCCAAACATTGAGTCACCAGCAAAATCAACCACTTTGTGATTTTTGGTTAGGCTCCTGTCCTATCCTTTGACACTGACAACATCCCCAACCGGAGCTACCAAGAAACAACACGAGTGCAACTGCTCAGGGGCAGTAGTTCCAACCCCCAAAACTTTCCGCCCATGTTTGCGATTGAGAGTTTGAACTACCCTTTCTAGAAACTGTCAGGGTAGGCAGGATAGGACCCAAGTACAAGACTCCTTCAGGCAGAAGTGTGGACAAACACGTTTTATTGACTATACAAACTTCGAGACGAGAGAAGAACTGACAAAGGACAGAGGAACAGAGGGGTGTAGAAATACAGGCCAATTTTAATAGTTAAAACAGGAAGACCTGTTTTACGAGACCAACGAGACAAATAATTGGGAACAGGTGTGAGCAGAAAATGGAGGGAAAACTAACAAGACAGGAAGTGCACACCAAATAAGGAAAGGGGTGGAGACAGTCACATGACAGCAGACAGGTAAACACAGAGCACTGGGGTATACTACGAAGCACGTTAGACATATCTAGGCTTTGTAGACATATCGAGGCTTGACAAAGCCTTGACTCAGGGGTATGCGTTATGTGATACTACTATTGCAGTTATGTGATATATTTGTCAAACTAGGCTTTCAGCTCAGATCTGTGCGCGTTCTCGGTGTTGGGATGACTTTGGCCAATCGTGTAACGTGGAGACGCACAAGACCGCCTCTATTTAAAAACAATTACTTCCGCATTCATGAGCGATAGCTTAATCTACACTGCGGTAATTTTTTGTGTCTAACCTATAACATCAAATAAATCAATTGTCATCAGTTGTTGTATGGTATGCACGTCCATAGTGGGATATTTGCACGCACAACACTATTAAAGCGCATTCGAGATCCAAAATGTTAGTAGAGGCGGAGCTCCACCTGTAAGATATATGACAGAATCCTACACGTGAGATAACTTCGTTTTTAAGACAATTGATTGGTCAGTGTGCGGTAGATTACACGATTTGAGCTATAACTTAGCACATAACCTCCTCCCGACCAGGTTTGGTTGACAGCATAAGATACCATGGTGATATAGCGACACTAAAACAGATCCACTTTCGTGTCACAGCATAGCCTGGCTTTGAGCGCAACATACCTCGCTAACCCACTAATCGAGATTCGTAGTACACCCCACACATGGGGAACAGCAAAAGCATACAACAAACACAGGACAAAATACAAAATGGCCACCAGGGTGGCACAAAGGCAGTCAGTCCCAGCAGAATCCTGACAGAAACACCCAATCCACGTATCACGGTTCTAACCAAAGTCCTTTTAGGCAAGTCCCTCCACTTGGCGGCCATATTGCAACACTTTTTGGGCACTCATCGGACATCCTCTTCGTCAGAAATGTGCGTGAGCAAGGCTTCACGACACCAATCTTGCTCCATCTGCGAGTTCACAACACATGATTGGCACGATGTCTTCACAACACACCATATGATTGGCTCAATGTATTCACATCACACCACACGATTGGCTCAATGTATTCACATGTCGACGTTTTGCCGAGGAAGGGGTGGGATATGTGTAGACAACGGCCATTACAAACTAGCCCCATGCATTTCTATGGAGGATTTTTTGAGTGCTGTGTCTCTTCATTAGAAAGTCTTTGTTCTAACTACAAAGATTGCGATGGAAGTTAGCCAACTGTGCATTCTAGAAACACACCCCAGATCGACCTCTGGTCACATACGTCACTCCCCTGTGCCTGGAGGAGGCAAATGACAAGAAATAATTTCTTAATCACATTCTAGAATGATGACAAAAGTGATGAGCTGAGTACAATTGTGCAGTGCATCATGGAAAGTTTATGGAAAATGGAAAATTGGTCACCATTTACAGTACGTACTGGACAGTGAACAAAACATCTGGTTTGTTGCATCATGGCAGGAAGAACAACCGTGTTCCGTTAGATTACCATTTTCTCCGTGTACAGTACCAGTCATGTCCGATGACTGTTAATTCCTGTTTGGGTAACACCATAGATTGTATATATAGAACATATATAGTTCTATATACAGTCTATAGTTAACACCCAGTGCTTGGGTCAGAGTTGTTTCCACAGCCAAACTTTCTGCATTTCCTTCTGCAGCTCTGGCCTCTGTTTGGGGGCTGTCTGACCAAGCCCGAGAGGGGGAAGCTGTTCTACGTCCCTCAGGTAAATAAATGTGTCTGACATAACAACAAAATCAGATCATAACCCCCCCCCCCCCCCCAAAAAAAACAAAACTAACCAAACCTAACCTAAAAACATTCATCCTCTTGCACACCCAGGCCATTGTTATAGATCTTACAGGCAGGCTACACCAGACACATAACGGAAGTGCACCATTTGTGGAGTGTATGCTGCAACAATTATAATCATAAATGTTGCAGCATACATCTATAAACAGTGGAACTGGCTACACCAGACATTACAGCCATGTGTGCATGCGGGGGGAAAAAATGACCCGTCTTCTAAAACCATTTTTACACACCACGTGCCTGGTGTAGCCTGCACGTTACACCTACCCCATTACCAAGTTCCATTGCCACCTACCCCATTACCAAGTTCCATTGCCACCTACCCCATTACCAAGTTCTATTGCCACCTACCCCAGTTCAACTGCAGGTAAACTGCAGGTGTGAGCCGTGTCTATCTGTACTGACGTGCTGCTGTGTGCTGTGTGCTCTTCAGAGGCCCTACATGACGCTGGGGACTCTGCGGGACCAGGTGATCTACCCTGACACGGTGCATCACCAGAGGCAGAAGGGCATCTCCGATCAGGTACACCACCACAGCACACATGGATCAGGTACACCACCACAGCACACATGGATCAGGTACACCACCACAGCACACATGGATCAGGTACACCACCACAGCACACATGGATCAGGTACACCACCACAGCACACCTGGATCAGGTACACCACCACAGCACACATGGCCTATTGTATCGGGCATCTCCGATCAGGTACACCACCACAGCACACATGGCCTATTGTATCGGGCATCTCCGATCAGGTACACCACCACAGCACATATGGCCTATTGTATCGGGCATCTCCGATCAGGTACACCACCACAGCACACATGGAACAGGTACACCACCAC
>NW_027468576.1:35366988-35551988 GCF_046254945.1 Alosa pseudoharengus | reverse complement strand
GGCAGAGTCAGTGCCTCAAAAAAAGGAAAATGTAAGACCCATTTCAAAGTGTAGGCTACCCTTGTCTCATAAGAGTAAAAAATAATGATATGCCTAGTCTTGCACGCTGCACTGTTTGTAACAGTGACTTTAGCATTGCCCTTGGCAGGTTAAATGATTGCAAAAGACATGTTGAGGTGAGTTTAACAAGTGTCAATTCATGTGCATATTATTCAGGCCTATAGCCTACTAGATGGCTAGTTGCCAAGGCTACATGAAAAGACCAAACTACCAAAATCTACATATTTTATTTTCACAATTCGTGATACCTCCCTGAAATTACTTTTTGCAGGTTGGGATGTCTGGTTTCACTTTGGCTATCATTGCGAGAATAGGCTACAATATGGAAAATGTTTCAAAGTTCCCTTTGAGTCTGATCGGCTCCAAAAATGTATGGGATTTCCTTAGCCTGTGCTACACCTTTCCAACAAGTTTTGTGAAAATTGTACCGATAGCTTTTACAATATTGTTGACAGCCCTACCTCACCGCAGTAGGGTGCAGTAAATGGAAGCTTTTGATAGTGCACGCCACTAACGGAAAAACGGAAAACCACCAGGACAAACCACTCAGGGTGTAGGCTACTCTGGAACCTTCACTAGGTCACTAATTTGTGCGTTATTTACGTTTGATTACATTTCAGATGGTGGTGCGTGTTGGTTTCCTGTAGGCCTAGTATAGTGCTTTTTTCTTTCTTTATTTTTCTATGTCCGTATATTGGGGGGAACATTTTGGTCATATTTGAATATTGGGGCGGGGGGGGACACGTCACCCTCAATGTCTATGGTGACTACGGCCCTGGGACACTACAAGGTTTTGAGATGCTTGGGGGGATGTTCGTGGGTCATGGGATTGTAAACGGTAATTTGAGGTCACCTGTGAGTGATGGGAATGTTGCCTTCACAGATGGCCCGTCTATTCTACCACAAGCCCCAGTTTGCCATCCTGGACGAGTGCACCAGCGCAGTGAGCGTGGACGTTGAAGACTACATCTACACACACTGCAGAAATGTACAGTAGTGTTGATTATCATCTACACACACTGCAGAAATGTACAGTAGTGTTGATTATCATCTACACACACTGCATAAATGTACAGTAGTGTTGATTATCATCTACACACACTGCAGAAATGTACATCTACACACACTGCAGAAATGTACAGTAGTGTTGATTATCATCATTACTAGATAGATACGCACAGTGCAGAAATGTACAGTAGTGTTGATTATCATCATTACTAGATACATCTACACACACTGCAGAAATGTACAGTAGTGTTGATTATCATTATTACTAGATAGATACACACACTGCAGAAATGTACAGTAGTGTTGATTATCATCATTACTAGATAGATACATACACTGTAGATAGATAGATAGATAGATACTTTATTCATTCTGAGGGACATTTTAGGCATCTAGTAGCTTATACAACCATAACACAACAAACACACATACATCCATATATCTCACATACATAGAAATCACTCACAGAAATGTCAAAATTAAAGAGAGTGTGTGTGTGTGTGTGTGTGTGCGTGTGCATGTGTCAGGGTTTCCGTTGTCTGGTAATTGGCGGACATTGGCCGGAAAAAAATTAAATGTCAGACAAAATTAAATCTCTCAGGTCAAATTGTCCGATTGAAATTGGCTAATAATCCCGTCCTCCTAACACAATCTGAATTTGAGAATATGCCTAAAATATAGGCCTATACTAAAGCAAGAATACGTCCTTTGGCTATGTTTTAAAGGAACAGGCTCTACCATTTGAAAGTTATTAAACAACACGCACATGCTGCATTTCAAATAGGAAGTGCACGCTTAAAACGTCTGTGAAACAACGAACGAATGATTCAGCTCCACTATCTGTCAGAATCAGTGACGTTGGAAGTGGAGGTCGCACCAAGACACTTTCTGTGTAGACACACCCATGGCTACACTGGACATGCAACTGTGTTCTGTTCACAGAGCATGCTTTCTCTGTCTATGATCTGCAGCGTTAGGGCCTCCTCGACGTGGAAATTGCTGGTCTGCGGATAATTTGCGGCACAATCAAATGGTATCATTGAACCGCGGACCGAAAGAAAAAGAAACTAAACATTTTCCAGAATAGGAAATATTTCTTAATTTAGTGTTATCAATAGCATTAGGTGGTGTGCATGCTCCTTCAATGTGTGTGCGCATCTGCGAAAGTGAAACTGTTGAACCACTAGAGATAACGTGGGTAGCAGCAACAAACAATGAGGCCTATTTAAAACAACGAACAAAGCGGATTCTTGTTCATGAAAATTGACACTAGTTAAGCATGTTTGAGTTAGACTAATGAACATGTTGCATTCTATACGGCCTGATTATGTCATTCTTTAAGCTACATAGCCTGTCTCAAGTTTTCCTCAACTTTACTAATTAAGAAGCGATAATAGGATATTTGACCGGCATATCATCAAAATGTCCGGAAAACGAAACCTCTGCCGGTCACTTTAACCGGCACCATTTTTTTCAAGCGGAAACTCTGGTGTGTGTGTGCATGTGTGTGAGTGCCTGTGTGTCTGTGCTTGTGCGTGTACATATGTGTATTTGTGTGTGTTGAAAGTGTATGTCTCTGGGCAGGGGGCATAGTGAAACCAGATGAGTGTAGTGGGGGTTAAGGGGATTGTTTATTCTCTTGTGTGTGGTGAGTGGATTTGAGCCTTTGTTAATCTCAGGGGTATATTTGTGTGTGTGTGTGTGTGTGTGTGTGTGTGTGTGTGTGTTTGTGTGTGTGTTTGTGTGTGTGTGTGTTTTCTGTCCTCAGGTGGGCATCACTCTCTTCACAGTCTCTCATAGGAAATCCTTGTGGAAACACCACAAGGTGAGTCCTATCAGCTCTTGTATTATATCACACATTTCTCTGTTTCCCCACTGTTGTGCTGCATTTTGTTGTACAGTATGAGATATGTTTGTTTTGCCGTCCTTTGGATGTTTGTGATGTGTTACTGTGACGTCCCATATGAAGCTGTCCTCATTTAATGTCATTTCAACTACACACACTGAGCGAATGTGAAAACAGAGCGTGCTGTTTTGCTGATATTCTGCAGTACTACCTACACATTGACGGGAGAGGGGGCTATGAATTCAAGCCAATCACAGAGGAGACCGTGCAGTTCGGTTCCTGACATCGCCTGGTGAAGGCCCATATTTAGAGGACTGCAGAAGAACTTCTACCCATCCATGCGTTTAGCAAATCAAGGTTTTAAATGACCTGTACTTTATCTGTACTGAAGTATTTTATTACTGTTTAGGAAGTGATTCATGTGTGCCTGCTGAAACATATTGGTAAACTTGGAAATGTAAAAAACGCCTTTACTGATGATTAGGGACACAAATGTGATTACTGAAACCTTTAGGCAAAGTGGTGAATAACGCCTTATCAAATGGACTTGTTAGTATGTTGATCTTTTTTAAGTTATGTTTTTATAAAAGGATCAGTGCACCTGTTAATGGACAGATGATACAGAAGCTGTAAAGATGATTCTAAGTATTTAATGTATATGAATATATGTATATAATGTTACATTTAATTTTTGTGTCCGGTTCTTCCTTCATTCTGTATCTGATACCGGTATTTCAACCCTTTCCTCAGAATATGCTATTTTATTCACTTCGGAAAACTTTATATGAAGGATCCAACCTTAATACCCATACTTCATTTTCTGTGTGTTTATTTGAGTTGGAGTGAATATAAAACTAGTTAATGAGATGCCATAAATGTCAAGTGTCGCAGAGTTGGATGTGGAGACTGGACTGTTTATTAGATTGAAGGAGCCCCTTTGGCCCTGAGGGGGCGCTGTTAATCTGTCTACCAGCCTTATCCTCCAGCTGTGTAAACCTGGACACCAAGTTGTTAGCCATCTGGCTCTCCTTCAGAAGTAGGCTAACAGGAAACAGGACGTAGTGGTACCAGTCACATAAGTTTTAATAGTGCAAAACTTTTAACATCATACAAAACACTACAAAAATACTGGAACATATAGCTGATTTTCATCAATAAATTATATTTCACAAAAAAAATGTAAATAAATAACTAACATATAAAAGCAAATATATCTTTAAAAAAATACTATAACCCTGTCAGGTTATGAAACTGGCAGGTTAAAAAGTGCAAGATGGCTTCTCCCAAAGAGAGGAGTGTGGACCAGCCACACTCCGCAAAGTGCTGTACAAATGTCCCGGGACTTGGATTCATCCCCAGCGATGCGTTCTATACGGTAGTCGTCGTCATCCCAGACGCTGCTTGGATCTTCACCTGCTTGGAGAGCCGGGCCCTCTTGCAGCACAGAACGATCATGATGGTCAGGAGAATAAGGATGAAGAGAAGGATGGCGGCCCCTCCTGCCAATACGTACCAGCTGACCTCTGTGGAGGAGAGAGAATTAAAACTGTTAGTCCAATTCAAAGATGCTTTATTAGTATGACATAGAGGGAGATACAGTGTTGTCAAAGCATGTAGAACAATAAAACAGCACATCAACTTGTACTATTCCACTGAAACATTGCAAACATTGAGGAAGAAGAGGAGAAGAGATACAGTAATGTTAGTCTGTTGCTGCTTTAGTCTTGTTAATCTCTTGCTGCTTTACAAACTTTCAAATAATAGGGTCCATTTTATATTTCTATATAGAAAAATAAGAGTAAGCAATTCTGTCAAGAGGTTGGTGATAATTCAGCTTAACAGCCAATAAAATCATAGTCCTCCCTTACATGCCATTGAAATAATGTGTTGATTGCCTGGAATTGTTTACGGCTCTGTTGCTCTGAGTCACTGTTTGTTCCCCCTTTACAGAGCGAGGACTGTTTGTTTCCCCTTTACAGAGCGTGGACTGTTTATTTCCCCTTTACAGAGCGAGGACTGTTTATTTCCCCTTTACAGAGCTTGCACTTAATGATCTCTGGAGTTTTTTGAGTGCAAACACCGAATACAGCTGGAGGAGGACTGTTCACGGGGTTGCTGAATTTCACAAAAAGTTTATTAAATTAGACCAAAACCGTAGCCTGTACCTTTAACCATTCTGGCTACTGTTCCTGGGTTCTTGTACTGTAGCTAACATGTGTATGGAGACTGTAGGAGACTCTAGGCGTGACAGGGAGCCTCTGAGTTCCACAGCTGCGGCGTGGAGTGGAACCCCTAAGGGCCTCTGACTCAGAAGCGGCAGAGTCCTGCCCCTTCATTTTTTGTTCCTACGGTCTGAGCAGACCACAACTTATTGGGAAACAGAGGGGATTGGAATGTACCAGACCCAAAATGCTAGCACAGCTTCCTAAATATATCCTCAGGACATTCTCACAGTGGATTGAAAGATCACCAGAAGTGTGGAAGGAAATGGAAGGAGCTTAGGAAGCTCTCCATCACATCATAGACTAACGTGTGCAGTGCTCATGGTGACTAACTTCCCAGAGGAAAATATTGCTGCTTTTAAATCAGTCTTATTGCTGGTTAATCATACATAAATGAGCTGTTACTACATACTGGTCTGTTTCTCCTAAAGCACCTTTAGGAGCAAAAGAAGAGCAGATGAGTATTTTAGGATCTTAAACTGAACTTAATTTGACGTAATTTTAATTTGAGATGATAGGATATTTTTTATTAATTGAACTGAAGAAATATGAGGAAAGTAGCAAAGGCACTCTGTTTAATTAACTCCTTTAATTAAATATGGCAACTAGTTAAAAGCACATGGGCCTATATGTGTTGCAGCCATATTGGCCTTCTTCAGGGGATGAGTCCAAATCTTAAATTGAATTTATATAATTTGTGTCTAGTAGAAATATTTCCTTTCCTCTGGATTAGCGCCGATTCTTGAGCAATGCAACAAAATAAGGAAAATAATTGGAACTATTATCAGGTTTAATAATTAACTATTTTTACATTTTGCATCATGGTTTGTCCTATTTTTCAAGAATCGTTAAAAGAACAGACCAGATGTGGTGCTGCTTACCCTCAAAGAAAGATGCTGTCTTTGGAGGCCAACAGACGGGAATGGACCATGCACCCATCTGATGTTGCGGTTTGCGGGATTTGATGTACGCAGCCACAGTGAAGCAGTAGCTCACGCCCCTCTCTAGCTTCTTAATCTTCACCACATTACTGTGGTTCTGGGTCTTGCTCTAAGGATACAGAAAGATAACACATTTGTTAGACACAAACACAGACAGACATACATCACACACATGTCACAAACACACACACACACACACACACACACATACATGTACCAACACTCAAGCTCTTGGGTGACACAAACACAGCTTTGCGTGTTTGGCACAGGCAAACTCGGCTTATGAGAAACATGAATCTCATTAGAAACACACAAACTGGCCCCGTTTGTACCGATTAGGCAATACCATGGAGATGATCCACAATGGAACCAAAGAGGAGTGAAAAAGTAATTACGATTATAACCACAGGCTTGGATATTGCGGTGATATAGTGAGTAATCCTCTAAGATTAGAGTCACCACAGGCTTGGATATTGCGGTGATATAGTGAGTAATCCTCTAAGATTAGAGTCACCACAGGCTTGGATATTGCGGTGATATAGTGAATAATCCTCTAAGATTAGAGTCACCACAGGCTTGGATATTGCGGTGATATAGTGAGTAATCCTCTAAGATTAGAGTCACCACAGGCTTGGATATTGCGGTGATATAGTGAGTAATCCTCTAAGATTAGAGTCACCACAGGCTTGGATATTGCGGTGATATAGTGAGTAATCCTCTAAGGTTAGAGTCACCACAGGCTTGGATATTGCGGTGATATAGTGAGTAATCCTCTAAGGTTAGAGTCACACGTACACACCATTGTGGTTGTAAACTTATTACACCATATCATTTCCGAGACCCAAGATTTGTACGCCTACACAGAGGCATTCTGGTTGGTGTTGAGGATATCAGTAAACATAACAATCAGTAATACAGTGAATAAACAATACAATCTCAATCCTCAGTAAAAATGACAACCTACTTTTCCTGTGCTTCCAGCTTTGCTGTACTGGACTTTGTACATCAGGTCACTCGTGAAGATCTCTCGGATGTTTACCGGGCGCCCATTTCTCTTTATGGCCGTCAGGGGATCTTGGACGTGGAGCTCCATCTTAGTCTTGTCCTCGTTCTGAACCACCTTAAACTTCGGACTTCCTATTTTTGCTGTCGGGGGGGTGGGGACAGGCATACACTAGTCAGGTCATCTGAGGTCCCAGGAGATGAAACAGCCTTCTAAGAACAGCTTTCGACCTGAACCCTAAAATCCTTATTCAGTTATGCCTCTTGACATTATGGGATGTTCCATAATATACACCAATATGTACTGTCTTGCCATTATCATCACTTCTTTAAAAAAAAGAAAAAAGAAAACTGCATAATATAGGTCAACATGATACACCTGAAGTAGACGTATGCTATGGACTGAAAGACAAAGCGAGCACATACTTTCTTTATAGGGGCAGAAGTGAGGTGCTGAGGCGTATGGGAGCTCCACGAAGTCTGTTTCGGCTGAGGGCAGGGGCTCGGAGATCACGTCAGCAGTGTAGGTGCTCCTCAGGTTCTCCAGCTTATCGGTCAGGTCACACTCCGTCTCCCGTGTGCGGATGCAGTGCATGGTCTTGTCCTCGCTCAGTCTATATGGACCAAATGGACAACTTCAGACTCAAATAGGCTACACTTCAGACCCTTTGACAGACAATAATTCCCCTCCATAATATAGACCCTTTCAACAAGGTAAACAAAAACAATGCTTGAACGTTCTATTTGGGCCCCAATCTACTTCCTCTGCATTAGGATAACATATGGAATGTTAAAAAGGAAGTCTTGTGGGGCCAACTATGATGCTGATAATGGAACTCTCTTGAAAGGCTCCATACAGGTGCTCTCTAGGGGCCCCCTGTCAGTGCTAGGCCCTTAGAATCATCCTAACCCCCCAAGGGAGCCCCCTGCTTCAGACTCAGGAAAGTAGTCTGACTACTTGCAAACAGTTCACACTGAAAATCTGATGTAGGTCACATTTTAAAAGGTAATGTGAACAGCTAAACAAAAAAAATCGGATCTGAGCAAAAAATCTGAATTGAGCATAAGACTTGTGAACGGGTCTACTCTATGTGTCTCCAGAAATGCTGTCCTTAAAAACAACCTTCCTGATCACAGCAGTTTTGCATTATAATGGAAGCATCATCATTTTGTATCTGTGAAGACTGATGTAACTGTTACCAAAGTCTGTCAAACTGATGAATTGTATCTGACAAAGTTGGAGATGACTGATGAAGTTGACATACTGTCGACAACTTTATCAGTAAAATGTGGCAAATAGAAAACATCTGGAATCCTGCATTCATTGAAGGAGCACATCTAAGAAGCAGCCTTCCCTCCAAAATGTCTATGAATACTGGTTGTGCTGTGAATATTTGGTTGTTTGATTCTGTGGGGAAAAAATGAATAAGCCTACCTTGAGTACTGCACGCTGTAAGAGTAATTTGTAGGTTTGAGGCTCCAAGTTAAAATTGTCTTGAAGTTATAGGAAGACCACGCTACATTCTGCGCCCGAGGTGGATAATTTTCACCTAGGGTAGAAACAGGGGAAAGGTCATTCTCATTGGACTGCTGGTCAAATGTCTTAAATATTTTTTTAAGAAAACCTATAGACAAGCAAAGCCGTATTGGCAGCTCTGTCATGAGTAAATCCATGGTTCTGCATAACTTACCTGAAATCGCGGAGATAAGAGTCAACGCGAGGACAGCTACGTTTCCCAATGCTGCGTTATACATATCAATCAAATTCCAACCGTCAAATTAAAAAAAACGGATTGATCGTCCTTTATTTAAGGTCCTTCAAACACCAAAACTGGTCAGAAATGTAAGTGAAAGCGGTATTTGCGCTGGATTTATTACCATGGCTGCGTGCAGCCCCCGACGGGAGCTCGTGACTCACTCGGAGATTCCAGCCCTTCTTGTCAGCGCAAACCCATATAAGGTCACCCGGCAATATTCTTGCACATAACTGCATAACTTATGTTGAATAAAGTTTAACATAAAGACAAATATGAACAGATATAATATATATATTAATAGTAGGCCTACCAATATAGTAACACTTTATTTTAGCAAACACATGTTATTAATTATATGCCATTAATGTGTTTGATATGTATGTAGCTATTAGAGCAACAAGGTCTGTATTATGTCTTTATTGAACAATTTCTTACTCGTAATTAATACATGATTTAATCTTTGTAAATCCTTAATTAAGCAACCAATTGATCTTGATCTAAGGTTACTGGTAGGACTATATAGATTCCTAGTTCACTGTCTGAATATGTGACTTTTACTGACAGAATAACATATTAAGACAATGTATTAGAAGGCTCTAGATTTTCTATTTTGAGCCATAAACTTAGATTAAGACCAACTAGTTGCCTATTCAGAATTTACCAATAATAATTCACCTATTGAGTAAGAATAAGAAATTGTTGAATAAAGACCTATACTAAATGTGTAATGGCACTTACTACAGACCTTATTGAGCACTACATATAGGCCTACACATATGAGTTATGTAGTGTTACCATTTATATTTATTCACATATTTATACAGCCTTACAATCTCAGGATTTTGACTCAGTTCAATTGCTTAATTATTTAAAAATATTTGTATATAGTTATAGTCATAGTCAAGTTTATTTATATAGCACAATTTAAAACAACCTGTGGTTGACCAAAGTGCTCAAAAAAAAACTAAAAACAGATAACAGGAAAATAAAACAGGAACAGGAAAATAAAACTAAAATAATATGTTCATACATATAGCCTATAATTACATTCCACAATTCATTTAAAAGCCATTAATAGAATTATGTTCTTTTAACTTGGCTTTAAAAGCACCAATAGTTGGTGTAGCTCTAATTTGAAAAGGGAGGTTGTTCCACAACTTGGGCCCAGCTACTGAAAAAGCTCGGTCACCTTTATTTTTTAGACGACTCTGAGGTACTGAGAGCAGTAGTTTATCTGATGACCTCAGAGTTCTGGGAGGGCAGTGAAAGTGTACAAGCTCACTTAGGTATTGGGGAGCTTGTCCATTTAAAGCTTTAAACACAAAAAGAAGAATTTTGTAATCTACTCTAAATTTCACTGGTAACCATTGCAGAGATTTCAAAACTGGAGAAATATGTTGTGTCTTTTTAGACTTGTTAGGCAGGCTTGCAGCTGCATTTAGCACCATCTGAAATCGGGATAGAGTGGACTGAGTGACACCAAAATAAAGGGAGTTACAGTAGTCCAGGCGGGATGAAATAAAGGCATGAATCAATATCTCAAAGTCTTTGAAAGAAAACATAGTTTTGGCTTTACTTAAGATTCTAAGGTGGTAAAAAGATGACTTGACAACAGCATTAATCTGTTTCTCAAATTTAAAATCAGGGTCAAGTAGAAAGCCAAGATTTCTTGCATAAGGTTTTACATATCTGGCAAATATGTTTTAGATGAAGAAATTATCATATGTATTCTCAAATGGCAACAACGCAGACCTTGTCAGTTGTGGGATGGGATGGGATAGCCTGATGTTTTTTTTAATGTCTATTATCTCTATCTTATCTCTGTTATTTGATTCATTAATTAAAATGTGTTGGAAATGCCTTTCACTTAGGAGGTATCTATTAGAGCAGTGTTTCTCAAACTTAGCTAAAAAAAAAACAGTATAGATCTACTTCAACATTATATTACACAATAGGCCTACTCTCTGAACCACCTTGCTTATTGTCTTTGCACCTTGCTTATTGTGTCAGGGGATTCATATGATTGAAACTAGCGTAGTGTTGCAGAACTGTTTGGATTTACATACAAAGTTCAATTTGCAAACAATTCATCTATATTATTTTTTACCACGTCTGCTCGCGGACCACTTGGGATAGCTTGCAGACCGCCAGTGGTCCCCGCCAGTGGAGAAACATTAGAGATATGCTCCTGCTATTATTGCTACTGCTAGAGATGTTATTGCTGTTTACTTACTCAAAAGATTGACTTCATGATGGGAAAATTCCATTAAGATAAAGTAGAGTAGAATGTGTTAATTGATTTAGACAGGCCCTAATCAAACTTATTACAGTGCATGAAAATGCACTGTACTGTTATTCCAAGGCTTTTTCTTCTTCTTCTTCTAACGCATTTAATGCAGCTTCAACCGTTTAACGTAGAAACTTCATTCAAACTGCGTTGCGTAGGTCTTACTTAGGACATGTGGGCTTTGTATTTTTCATCTTTGTAACTTTTATACTTTTTAAACTATTAATTAAAAACTACTCAAAATTTCCCCATAGACTTAACATTGGGCTGATGACATCACAATAGAGCCGTTAAACAATTAGAATCCTATGCCAGGTGGTCAGGCCACCTGGATCAACTGCCAGTCTCAGGCTTTAAGTCAAGTCAAGTCAAGTCAGTTTTATTTTTAAAGCGCATTTAACATGCACATAGTGCAACCCAAAGCGCTCCAACAAACAAGATACATAACAAGACAAACGATGCCGGATGGAGCGGCGTAGTCGCCAGCGTGCCCATGACATCAAGACATGACAAATACATTTAAAAAATAACAAATACAAAAAATGCTGGACGGAGCGGCGTAGTCGCCAGTGTACCCGTGACACCAAGACATACAAGACAGACAACAAAACAAATAAACAAATAAAAAGTAAAAAAAAAAAGAAAATATATTTAAAAAGGGGAAAGGTGATGTTAAAATTAGTCCAATTTCCAAACCAGCTGAAAATGTCCAAGGGCAATGATGATCCGTGAAAACTGCACAGAGTGTCTTCACAACCGATAGGCTATGCCAACAAAGTTCTTTAACGTTAGCAAATGATCAACCCGGTGAATTCACTGGCAGTCTGGAGATCACGTTAACGTTAGGCCTTGTAGACTGCAGTCTGGAGATCAATGGAAGCACAGTCTGAAGTAGTGGGCGATTGTGTAGATCCGCAACTCGGTGGACTTCTAACAGCGACCGTCTGTTACTCCATGAGACTGCAGCTCCTCACTGCTAGGCTAACGTTAGTCTGCAGTTGGCATGGCAGCTCGCAGGTCAGCAACAGCTCGTCGGCCACGGCAGATCTTTCGCAGAGTAGCAGCTAGCTAGCCTAGGTCCAGCTGTCCTGAGAGATTCCCTCAACCAGACAGTGAAGTGCACCATTAACGGATGGATGGATAGAGGCCCAGTTAGTCTGCAGTTGGCATGGCAGCTCGCAGGTCAGCAACAGCTCGGCGGCCACGGCAGATCTCCCGCAGAGTAGCCCAGGTCCAGCTGTCCCGAGAGATCCCCTCGACCAGACAGTGAAGTGCAGCACCGCTCACGGATGGATGGAAGGATGTCCGATGCCCAGCATACAAACTGGCTCTATTAAGACTACACATCCTGTTCAACTGCTTCCTCTGCCAAAAACTGTTTCAAAATAAAAGTCCTCACTACAATATTTCACTGTTAAACAATTTAACCCTTTAACCTACTGAACTTTTTAACTGTTCAGCCATTGTAACTGTTACTTGTCATCAACTATGACTCCTACCCACTGTAGCTAGTTAGCATGGTTAGCATAGTTAGCATGTTAGCATTTTAAGCAAAACTGCTAAAAATTATTAGCTAAGTAGCATGGTTAGCATGTTAGTTCCAGCTATATTAAACCTCATCTACCTAGCAACAAATATAGTTTGTTTTTACTCTGTATGATATTTTACATCATATTTTTGCATTTTCATGCACTGTATTTCCTTCAGGAAATGCTTTTCTAGTTATTGATGTTGCCCTTCTTTGTGTCTGTCAAGCGCTTTGAACAGTATTATGTACTGTACATTTACCTTACATGTTTAGGTTGCGGGTACGATGCTCTGTCCGGCATCTTTTCTGTCTATTTTCAATTGTTTGCTATAATTTTGTTTGTTTATGTCTTGATGTCTGTGTGTGAAGTGCTTTGGGTTGCACACATGAAAAAAATGCTATAGATATGGACTTACTTAGCCTACTTACTTGCTATCGGGGTATGGTGATTGCCCAAGACTGGATTGTTGAATTCAGAAATAACTAACTGACTATTTTAAGTGGACTGTGGTCAATTTGCACTTCTCAGTAAACATGGCAACCCTAAGTCTTGATTGTTGCATAATCTCAAGCAGCTGCCCTCAGAGTGAAAAATGCCCTGGTCAAGTTGCTGCTAGCAGACAGCTTAATTCAGTCATCATTTCTGTCATTTAGAATAAGGAACTTCAAATGAACTCCACCCCTGAGATCTTGTCCAGTGAATCAGACACTTCCAAAAATCTTTACTGATGGGAACAAGTAAGCTGCCAGAAGTTTGACTCCCTCTCTAAATGTGTTTTGTTTAACATTAAATTTCAGACTAATTGTTGCCTCATACTGACTGTCCAAGCACACTGCTTGTCATGAGAACAGGAGATGAAGATGTGTTGTTTTATGAAACTTAGATCTCCCATGGTAACCAGCATTAGCTGTGGGCCCTGTGAGTTGGCGAGTGATCTGAGAGAACAGTGCTCAGGGTCCTAAAATCCGGAGTGTTGCTGCTGTAGCCACATAAACACACGCACACACACACACACACACACATGCATAAACAGACCCAAGGAAAGAGAGAGAGAGAGAGAGGAGGCTTCATCATGCCAACCATGCATATTTTTCTAAAGAGATGGTTGGTATAGTGCTTGGTATGCATGTTTGCTGTTCTGTGGTAGACAGCTTGTGATGAGTTTCCTTGAGGGCTGATTATTCCCTCCTGGGCTGTGAGGGTCCTGGCAAAGGCACTGCCTGCCCTGTCGCGCCCTCTCCCGCCTGCCAGAACAGCACTGTAATGTTTATGCAACAAAGCAGCAGAAATGCTTGGACAAAATTTGAGTCCAAAAGCTACAGTATGATCTAATTTTCTGCTAACATGTTTTGTGCAAACCAAGATACAATCGTCATACAATGTGTACAACGCATTGTAGATGTGTCTCCATAACATATCCTTCTCACCACTGAAGACCAACTGAAACTGGCAGTCTCAGGATCAACCCCCTGTCCCCTGATGAACCAAATACCAAACTAAAGAAGCAGATTCTCAGGCATTTATAAGCACTTGAGATTTTCTGTGTGTTTGGATACATCACAAAGAGCCTTTTTACGAGGCATGCATGAGCATAATGTCCTAGGAATGGCATTAGTCCACATCTGTAACCCCATCTGAGCAACTCTTGTAAACAGAGACAAAGTCAGTAAACTTTCACAACTTCAGAGTCTGAATTGAGACGTTCAAACATACATAACCTCAGGGAACAAAAATACCAATAAATTGTTTGTTTCATAGACTGTGTAAGGTTTGTTTCCACAGGTTGACTGAAGGAGGTTACAGTCTGACTAATTGAAGACGTAAATAAAAAAAATTAAAAGCTATATTTCTCCACTCTGCTCCGTTAGCCTGATTCATGGCTAGTCACATGTCTTATAGTAAATGCCCATGCTTCATGGCCACATGCCTTATAATAAATGCCCATAGCCTACTTCTTCTTGGCTTCATCACAAAAGCCCCTTGTTGCACCCAATTTCCTCCTGTTGCACCATCAGTGGTTGCACATGTGTAAGCAACTAGCAACACTTCCTGCCTTTATTTCACTACCTAATTACACTGTATAGGAGGCTGACACTTTGGTAAATGGGATTGCGTTTGTATAGCGCTTTACAATTTCATGCCTCATATTCACCCATTTACACACACACACACACACACACCAGGGTTTCCGTTGTCCGGTAATTACCGGACATTGGCCGGAAAAAAAATGAAATGTCCGACAAAATTAAATCTCTCCGGTCAAATTGTCCGATTGAAATTGGCTAATAATCCCGTCCCCTAACGCAATCTGAATTTGAGAATAAGCCTTAATATGTAAGCCTATATTATACGTCCTCTGGCTATGTTTTTAAATGAACAGGCTCTACCGTTTGACAAGTAGCCTAAGCTATTAAACAACACGCATAGCCTATGCTGCATTTCAAATAGAAAGCGCACGCTTAAAACGTCCATGTTAAACAACGAACATGAGTGAGGCGGTTCAAACATGGCCAGGCCCAGCCTTAAACGTTTTTTCAGAGGCCAGACGCGATGGATGATGATAAATTGGTAACGTCTGAAGCCTCAGATGTCCGGTCAACTCCACCACCACCAGATAAAAAGCAGAAGTGTCGGGCGTATCTGTCAGTATCATTGAACCGCGGCCGAAAGAAAAAGAAGCTAAACATTTCCCAGAATAGAAAACATTTCTTAATTTATTGTTATCAAATAAAGAGGCATAGCATTAGGGGGTAGTGGTGTGAGCGACTGAGCGCTCATTCTTGTGTGTGCGCATCTGTGTAAGTTAAACAGTCACCACTGGAGATAACGTGGGTAGCAGCAACAAACAACGTACAGTAGCCTAGTCTTTTTAAAATAACGAACGAAGCGGACTCTTGCTGTCCATGAAGAGATAGGCTACTGGCTAGATCTTGTAGGCATGTTTAAGTTAGGCTAATAAACATGTTGCATTCTATACAGCCTGATTATGTCATTCTTTAAGCTACATAGCCTGTCTCCAGTTTTCCTCAATTTGACTAATTAAGAAGGGATAATAGGATATTTGACCGGCATACCATCAAAATGTCCGGAAAACGAAACCTCTGCCGGTCACTTTGACCGGCACCATTTTTTTCTAGCGGAAACTCTGACACACACACACACACACAGATTTATACATCGATGGCGGAGCCTGCCATGCAAGGTGTTGCCAACCTGTTCATCGGGACTTTGGGTTATTTGAAGTCAAAAGGACAGGAGCATTTCCTTCCATAGCCGTCACATGTCTGGACAGCCAACACAGTCAGCTGTCGGGACAAATAAGATTACTGTCACCATCCTGAGATTGATAATTTGCACAAACTAACTGTTAAGTACATAATTGTCATTAATTTGAGTGAATTATCTGAGACATTCTTTGCTTAAAGTCCTTAATTAGTTGGCCACCACCTCAGCAAGGAGTGCATTTACTCTTTGAGTGAATTTATCTGAAACACTACCATTGTAGTGATTTATTAAATGTAGGCTACTGTGTGTGTGTGTGTGTGTGTGTGTGTGTGTGTGTGTGTGAGCTATGTGAAAACCTCAGAGGTGAGTTCCACTGAATGGAAACCTCCTTCTCAGTGACGCACCTCCAGCGTAATCTTAGATATTCCCTTTTGTGCAGAAGTGCCCTACTGAGACCAAAGTTCAGTCAGAGGCTGGTCAGATGAGCAGTGGTTTCTCAGTTATTTCTCAGACACTTGAGCAATCCATTGTATTTTTCATGACACCTCTCAGTCACAGGAAGGAAATGTTTGACACTATATATATATATATAGTATATATATATATATATATATATATATATATATATATATATGACATATATATACTATGTATACTATATATACTATAATATACATATACTGCAATCCATTGTATTTTTCATGACACCTCTTAGTCACAGGAAGGAAATGTTTGACACTACAGTGAGGGGCCTATAGTCTGGCGGCCACGCCAGCCAAATATATTTGACAATGATGACTACAGCGTCTGACCTGTCCTCAAGAGGCAGGGCAAGCTGCTGGCGCCAGGGGGCTGTTCGGTTCTGTTATTGTTGACCAGCAAACAGTCGCCTCTGTGGCTGATCTATGTGCCGCACATGGATGTTTTTTGTGTATACTTTGATTCCGCAAGTTGCACACCCCCCCCCCCCGCCCCGCCCACCGAGCGCTACTGAAGCAGGCAACTCACTGCGTCGGGATTAGTGTGCTTACACCTTACTTATACAGAGATAATCCTTTAGTCATGAAAGAGTAGGGATTAATTTAAAAGGTTGGTTCCAGAAGTTCTCTATCGCAAACTTGAACTGCATTCTTTCCAGTTGCAACTAATGCATTCCCCATTCCCACCACTTGTAATCACCACATTTTAAGACTCATTGGCTTTGCCCTGTAGGTTAACCTCACCCAGTTATTCAATGACTGAATCAGCCAGACTGTGGCTTCACCATTTATAAATAGAACAATCATTTTTTCATCACAAGTGGAAACACTGTGACTAATTGGCCTTAGCTTGGTCATGATTGACTCCACACATATACTGTATTCTTTCTTTCTCTTTCTATTTGTCCATCTGTCAGCTCTTTCTCTTACTCTGATCCTCCTCTCTCTGACACACTCACACACACACACACACACACACACACACACACACACACACTTCTTGAGGAAACAGATGGACACTTCTTGAGAAAACAGATGAAACATAGCTGAAACATACATTCGTAGACTGGCTTCCGCACATGACACATCAACATAGATGAAACATACATTTGTAGACTGGCTTCCGCACATGACCCTGATTCGGCACATCATTTCTACATGTTGAGAAGAACTCATCCTTTGATTTTTCATGAGAAACTAGACGGAACATGACCGCCTCCCTCAGTCCCATTTCATTCTTCTTCCTTGGCCAGTGCTCTTAAGAAGTTCCTGTTCCACTTGGTGCTGATGTCATGAGCTAATCCAGTGGCGAGGAAGCTGGAATGATAAATAAAAGGGTGAGCAGGGTAACAGCTCTGCCACTCCCCTCAAAACCTGCTCCTAATTACCCAGAAACCATCATCCCACAACATTTATTATTTCATGCCTTATTCGGTGGTGGGCCTGTTGTACAACTCATGTGGGGAGAAATCATGGCAGTATCTCAAGGAGACTGTAGCAACACTGTGGTTCAGAATAGTAGACCTCAGAACATATTGTGAATGTATGACAGCAGTCAGAATATCTCCCTCAGAGGATTGCGCAGGTCCCTCAGTGTAGAGTTATGTAATGCACACACACACACACACACACACACACACACACACACACACACACACACACACACACACACACACGCATGCGCACACACGCACACTCACACACACACGCACACACACACACACACACACACACACACACACACACACACACACACGCACACACACTCACACACACACACACAAACACACATACATGTACTGTACACGCGCACACACACAAACACACACACACACACACACACAGAGCAAAAGTCTCACAGATTAAGGAACCCAGCGGAACTCTCTGAGACGAACACCAATTACAGCGGTCTCACCCTCCTCCAGTACCCAAGAGGGCTGTGCTCATGTGGAAGAACCTAACCTCTGAGGCCCAGACTGTTCCACTGCTCCAGGATAAATACAAAACACCACTGCTCTCTGCACCAGGAATAAAAACAGACATTAATGAACAAGTCAAAATCATGGACAAACTCCAGAACTGTCTGCAGCGGAGCACAGAATGAGATAGATTAGTCTACGGGGCAGAGTTCACAAAAAGTCCAAGAATTTAAAAATTAGGATGAAAGTTTACACGGTACGTGGGATTCTTGAAGCCTGCGTATTTTACAGTTTTTCTCAATTGTTTACACACAAAAACTGGTACTTCAGACACAATGACCACAACATGTAACTCATGCACCAACCCCCTGAACCAATTCTACAAGCACAATTCCTGCTTTACACTCAAGTTGCAGTTCTAAAACACACTTTTTTCACAACACTACACACAATTCTCTGCATTTGGCACAGTTTTCATGAAGAAAATGTCTTGTTTTCACAAGGAACACATTGCCATTTAAATTCTAAAGTTAATTGCCCTACTATGCACACTGACTCTGACATGGGCAAAGACCTGTCACACAGTTTTACAATTAGCAATCAGAGCTTTAGCATAATGCTTGTGATGTGGATGAGGTGCTGTGGCCAGACCGAAACAGAAGAGAAGATGCAGCATAGTTTTTTTTTTTTTACTGTAACTGTATACAGTACATTCTTCTGTTGCTTTGTATGTAGACCACTGTATGTGCAACTTTATGTTGGCTGGGATGTACACTGTGTACATTGTTTTTGTGGGGAAAAATAAAATATATTTGTTACAGCGTATTTGTGTGTTCTGAGTATAAAAACAATATTCTCAAATATTTTACAACACACTTGTACACACATGTATGCACTGTTTGCAGTAAGTGTAACACTGAACAAAAAAAGGCCTAAGTCGGAGAAGAAGTGCTTTCCATTCATCATAGTGTTTTACATTGAGCACGTCAGTGTTCAACTGGTTCTTATAAATGTCTATTCATATGATGGTTTGTGTATACTGTAACATTTGAAAACAAAATACCATTTTGAGAAGAAATAACATTGTTTTGAATGTAAAGTTTCATTTTGCAGGAGAATTAAGGGGTTTTGCCCATTGTGTGTGTGTTTTTTGATTTGTGTGTAGAGTTCTGAGAGTATGAGGCATGCTTTTCAGAAAATATGCGTAAACAATCGAGAAAAACTATAAGTTAACCTAAGTTGAGTAAAGTAGCCTAAGTAAAGACCGTTATGGCAAGCCATTTTAACATTTACCCGCTAGACTGGATATGTATTGCAGATATCTGTAATTCAGTTTTGGCTAGTCAAAACGAACATTTTAGATATCCGCAATTGAATTCTTTCTATCCATAATTGTCATTTCAGATATCCACAACGGATATCTGCAATTGAATTGTAGATATCTGTAATTCCAGTTAGAGATATCTACAATTTGATTCTGACTAGTCATAACTCTAGTTGAAGATATCTTTAATTCACCTCAATTCAAGATATCTACATGTTCCTTTTCAGATATCTTGAATTAAGTTTTGACTAGGCGAAATGACATTGTAGATATCTGTAAATGGAATTATGACTAGTCAAAATGACGTTGTAGATATCTCAAACTTAGGGATAGTCATAATTTGATTGTAGATATCTATTATCAAGTTATAGATATCTTAAATGAGTTTTGTTTAGAGATATCTGAAATTGGAGATATCTATAACTTTCATTCTGTCTAGTCAAAATGTAATTATAGATATCTTGAATTAGAGTTTTGACTAGGCGAAATGGCGTTAGAGATATCTGTATTGCTATGCAAATTAGGCCCGCATCCTACTTTAGGCGGGAGCAGAACATGTTGTTGTTCAAATCATGAAATCACATAGCACCTGTTAACTGTTAACTTTGTAATTAGCACTAATTAGCACCATGTCAGAGCAGCCAGAGGGCAAAGGAGTTTTTAATCGTCTTTTTAATGCTGCAGCCTATGCAAGACAGGAGCTGGCAGCAAGAATTGATGATTCAATGTTGCTTTGATTTTTTCAATTACAGCCAACACCATTATGAATGGAGTTTCCTGTAGATGGTGCTGGTGCATTTAGTAGCCTAGGCCTACTAATTTAGGCCTATGTAGGCTACGAAACAGAGATCAAGCCAGTTGATAACGTGATAGTCTAATAAACCACACGGTGTCCCTGAATTTTAGTTATTTTAGATGTCAACAAGACATTGACTGCTTCTTCTTCTTCCATTCATAGAAATAAGGAAATAAGCCCACTTCTTCTTCGATTATGTTGGGGAGGGGAAATTAGCCTACAGACAGAGAACGTCTAATAAGTAGATATCTAGTAGATTTGAGATATCTTCACCTTTCATTCTGCCTAGTCAAAACTGAATTAAAGATATCTGCAATTGTCATTTAAGATGTGTGACGAGTTGAATGTTGTTTTCCACGACGTGATGACAGATATCTGTAATTCAGTTTTGCCTAGTCAAAACTAAATTACAGATATCTCTATCTGAAGTTTCGACTAGTCACAATTACGTTACAGATATCTTGAATGACAATTCCAACTATCCAAAATATAATTGCGACTACTCAGAAAGACGTTGATATCTACAATGTTAATTCCAGATCTTCAAACTTAGCGGGTAAATGTTAAAATCGCTTGCCATAGACCGTGTTTAACATGCAGTTACTACAGATATGCTGTGAACTTAGTTATGATAGATGAAGATGTTTTGAGTTGTGAGGCATCCAGCCTTTTTTAATAGTATTGAAGACCCCATACACTGAAAAAAAGGTCTCTTTGGGGTTGTTGAAATTGCATGAATTTATTGAAAGAACCTCACATGATTTATTAGTGGTCCTTCTGAAATTAAAAAAAATCATGTGAGCCTAAGCTATTCCTTGAGAATGTCAAATTCACATAATTTTATCATGTTGGATGGTAAGAACTAAGTGACGTGACCACCCCGGTAGCTCGTGCACCTGACCTGAGTCTAAGCGGGAAGGAGGAATCAACTGGCTTTCTTGCTCTGAAGACATTACGAGCAGCATGCAAGATCTACAATGTGAGGTAAATATCAATTGATTCTTAATCTTCGGTAGCTTTTCCGAATGTTTTGCCAAGCTATTGCGTTTTTACAGTACAAACAGATAGTTGCACTAACTTCTTACATCTAATCATACCAGCTATGGGTTACTGTTGTGGCCCAATATAACGGTCGAGAATGGGGTTATTGTTGTGGCGTTTTCGTCGTATTCAAGTGGTGTGTGTTTTACTATTTCGACACATGTTTCATAGCGAATTCATTTCATTTTCGGGAACCTGTTGTGGTCACTGCTGTACGTCAATTGCTGTGCGGATTTAGAACCTAGAAAGTGTACATCAAGCTAAGCTAGCTGGGTTTTGATGGCGCCAAGGCATGACTGGCTGTAACGCGTGCGTACATTGAAACCCATGACAACTGGTGAATAAATGCTGAAGCTTTTTGATGATGATATTTGAAAAACGGTGTTGTGAAATCCTGCTTCAAACAGCCAAAGGAGCATTTTTGTTTATCTGGCAGTCACTGGTTAGCATTGCATATGGACAATAGCTGCTACATTTAGATAACTGAACCTTTCACTGTTCAATGCTACATGGTCATAAATCTTGGTGCACTTAATGTGCTTTTGTACTTTTTAAGACGAGTAATGCTGAGTTTGTATCATGTGATTTGGGTGTTGCAGAGCGTGTAGAAGAGGATTTACCACCTGTAGAGCAAACGGTCCCTCACAGTCCAGTTCCAAATACACTTCCGAAGGAGCTTGCTGCAGCATTACTGAAATTGGAACATTTGGTGCATGTGCCAGGTAAGTTACAGCAATTGATGATTTTGTACACACACACACACACACACACACAGCCCTGTTCTCTAGGTCACTCCCTTCTTTCTTTTGTCTCCCTCCCTCATACTTTCTATACATCCTTTCTCAGGTTAATCTTGTATTCCTACTTCCCTCTTCTTTTCTTCTCCATCGGTTTCTTACTTTTTACCTAACTCTTCCACTTTCTCTCTCCCTCCTTCTTTTTGTTATTGTGTTGTACTTCCCTCTCTTTCTTCTCCATCAAACTGAACCTTTTATAACTGTTCAATGCTACATGGTCATAAATCTTGGTGCACTTAATGTGCTTTTGTACTTTTTTAAGACGAGTAATGCTGAGTTTGTAAAGCTGTACACAGGACAATACATGGTAAATTTGATTCATGAAGTGTTATACATTTTTAAAAGTTGTGTTGTGATCACAATGTTGTGTGTCTGTATTCATATTCTGTATTGGTATATCAACCTCCCTTTCTGTGTTCTCTTTCACAGTAAATGTGGCAGTGCAAGGGATGTGAATCAGCGGTTCAAAGTAGGTCTGATCTACTTGCTCATTACAAACTCCATCATCCCCACTTTGGCCGCACCACAAACTACCCCTGCACATATACAGATTGTCCCTGTACTTTTAAAACATGGAACGCTCTTATTGTTCACATCGGCACACAATTAGGTCAGACCTTAGATCAGTTAACCACCTTCTCGTGTCATCTATGTAGCTGTTCCAATTTGCCAAACGAAAGGGAGTATTTCATTCATGTCAACACACATCTGAGGAAAAATGAAGTTGTGTCTTGCATGTTCACTGGCTGTACTTTTCAAAGTTATGACTTGCAATGTAGAAAGTTCAAGGGACTAGCAATTTTGAAATGCACCGAATATTGCCCAAGAACATTTTATTTTTGTAATAAATGCATCACGTTTTTATTTCATTTGTCTGCAATGTCTGGAAATGTGAAATAAATGTTGTAAATGTGTACTCAAATTCTAGTTGTGGTTGATTGCTTCAGGTTATTGAAGAGGCTTTTTAAAATAACATGTTAATTTGACATGCAATAGTTTTTAAAATATGACATGAAAAAATCTTGTACATCGGTTGCATCAAAAAAATTATGTCCATCAAACAAGAAAAAAATCATGTTGGACTTATGACAATCTTATATATCAGTGGCACATGTAAAAATTATGTTCATCAAAGCAAAATAAATCATGTTTGACTGATAAGAAACAATTTCTTCACATACACATGAAAAAATCATGTTAATTTAACAGAATACAATTTGCCACTTTTAACATGAATTAATTGGACTTCGTGGACATGATTTAATTGATGCAACCGATGTACAAGATTTTTTTATGTTAATTTAACAGCCCATTTTTTTCATATGCAGAGGACAGATTGATGTGCTGAGAGAAAGGCGGGAGGAACAGAGGGAGGTAGAGATCCTCTGTGTCTCCAGGATATTAGCCGTCTCATCTGTCAGTGCCTACACTTGCTGGCACCAGCTCCGGAATGTGAAAGCTCTGCACTGTTTAAGTCCTGCAAACGGGGCCAGTCTGGTCTGCCCTGGCTGGCGGCCAACAGCCTGGGTAATCGTCTCTGTGAGTAGAATCAGACAAAAATGCACACACACAAAAAAAAGTCTGGGAAATAAGTTACTGAAACACTCAGACTCCCACACATACGATACGATACCAACACACGGTTATGAGGAAATGCAGATGGCCTGACACTACCTTCACTCCCACCAGCACACACACACATACACACACACACACACACCCTTCCCACTGTGTATCTGACACTGCCTTCACTCCCTCCAGCACACACACACACACACACACACGAAAATTCAACCATCTCTTTGCACAACTACTTGACTGAGCGTGGGTCTATGATAGTAGTCCAGGTGCTGGTGATCACTCTGCTGCCTGTGCCCGTGCCTCATGCACACACATATGTTCCCCAGGCATGTTAATTGGGCCATTAAAGGTCCCGTCATCTGTTTCCCATTCTTTCCTCAAACACTCCCAAATGTGGAGCCTATTTCCAGACTCTGACTCGCCAGGTCCACTCTACACTGGAGCCACCCTGTTTTTGGAGCCAAGGCTGCGGAGACTGTCATGTCAGAGGTCGCAGGCTCACTCACAGATGGCCACTATGGAGGAAATGGGGTTTTTTCACTTCCTGTAGGGACTTCCAGGAAGCAGGAAAAAACATGAAAAACTTTCTCTACTGTTTGGTGGAGCATGTCTCTCTTTCTCTCTCTCTCTCTCTCTCTCTATTTATCCTTTCTTCTCAGACACATCTCTCTTTTTTCATTTTGTCACTTTGCTTTGGTGGACTGGCTCTGTTGGAGCTACCTGTGACCACAGCAAGTAACTAATCCCATGTGGATTAGTTAAAAGTTTATTTTCGGAGAAAGACACTAAATACGTTTTATCTCATCATACATGGAAATGTATTAACCTCATCCAAAAGAAACAACAAAAAGACAAAGGTCATATTTTTTGTCCAGTTGAAATAATTCATGATGTTACAAAATACACTGAAAATGTCCAATATAGCTTGCAAGAGGCTTTAGAGGTCTTTTGTACTTCTGGAGAGGGGTGATACATTCCAACAGATATCTCTGTTATCTGCAAATATTTCACTTTCCTAATCTCTCTGGGAGAAGAATCAAACATCTGATTCAGAAAGCCTGTTTTGCAAGAATTCTCCAGCTCTGGCTGTTATTGTAAGTGATCCTAAGAGACCTGTTGTGCTGGAGTGTCTGGCTTAATTTATCTATGCACAGTCAGTTTGTATTAAAATGTCCCCATACTGTAGATAGGAATTCGGCAAGTTGTAAGTAAGTAAATCTTTTGGCCAGACACCATAGTGAGCTCAGCACTCAGTGGCGCCATCTAGGTGTTAACTACACATTGGTGTAAATAGATTAGCAGGATTCTACGCATCTAAACCATTCTACATTAATAAATTATTCAGCCGATCAAACAAGTGAAGTTTTGCTCCACACAGGATTTCTTGCCAGCCGAACTTAGCCCCGCCCACAACATTTGAGTCTGAGTATGAGTCTGAGTATGACTCGTCCCATGGACTCGTCAGGCTAAGGATTTCTAAGATGAAGTTGACATACAAAGCTCAGGAAGAGGTTTCCCCCTAGTGGTAAAATTGGTGTAAGCACACCATGAGAAGGGAAAAGTGGTAGGTGACAGTCCAACACACTGAAGCACACAATGCCTCATCTTACCACTTATACTGGACAGTTTACCAGCGCTTCAGTCAGTTCAGTCAGTGTATTAGAATTTTTTATTTGATTTTATTTTTCCATTTAACTTCTTTTTAATCATGTATGTAATGTAATGCAGAGTATAGATTGTGTGGTCATTATGCATTAATATGAAATGATTTGGTGCATTACAGTACAATGTGGTACGCCCTATAGGATAGGATAGATGTGAATACATAGTGTATTATACAAAGCCTCCCACCTTGACTTTAAGGTCAGTTCTCTCTCTTACTCTCTCTCTCACTTGCTCTTTCCTTCTCTCTCTCTCTCTCTCTCACTTGCCCCCCCTCTCTCTCACTTCTCTCTTCCCCCCCCTCTATCTCTCCCTCACTTCTCTCTCTCTCTCTCATGCTCTTTCCCTCACCTACTCATTTCCAGTGAGGACATGGACGGGTCCTAAAAGTATTCATCTGATCTGTCGGTGATGGAATGTGATGATTTGTGGATAATGAAGACTAGCTGAAAGTGAGTAGCAGCACATGTAGCAGACCTATTTGTGCATATTGTATCTGGCTGTAGTCATCTGCTAGTAGCAGTAGTGAACCTGCGAGTTACCCATACCTTGATGCAATACTGGTATCAGGTGTAGTAACTGTTTTGAAAACACTTTTCAGCGTTCCAGGACATTCAGCTGTATAGCTGAAGGCTTCTGTTTCTTGTGTTTATGTTGTCAACATCACTGGGACTAAAATTATGGGCAGAGTCTTGGTTCCAAGCTTAATCTCTTTTAAGTGCAGAGCTCTGATGCACCACAAATGAACTAACCAACAAACTGGGATAAGCAATTTGTTACATGAGGTGCATTCGTATTTGGCGCATTAAAACATAGCAAGAGTTCATCAGCGGTGTTGCTGATAAACATGCCGGGGCACTCCAAGGTTTTTCTATAGAAATCTCTGCATCCCTCCCCCAATACCAGCAGATTTCATTACCCCCAGTCAGCGGTTCTCATGTCCTCTAGGACAACCGCACAGAGAGTGTCCAGTGACACCGGAGAGAGAGAGAGAGAGAGAGATGGAGATGGAGAGAGGAGGGAGGAGGGAGGGAGAGTATGAAAGGGGAAGAGAGAAGGGAGAGGAAAAGGCAAGGGGAAGAGATGACTTGAGGTGAAGATATGATGTTGAAGTGTCCATCATGAGGGCAGGAAGAGAAGTTTGAAAATGATTAACAGAGGGAAGGGAGACATGTTAAGCTGCTGTAATGGATTGAAGAGCACAATGACGTATCCTAATTGTTTCATGATACATTTGAGTAACATATTGTAAAGCGGATTATGATGTTGCACTTGTGATAAACAGTTGTAGCCTACAATAGCGATGATCAAGGCTGCTATCAATGCTGCCAACGTTATTGCCTCTGCTGCTCTCCCCTGCAGAGTTAGCTCTCACCGGCCCTCCCGGGGTCTCTGTTGTGGACTATTTTACAGGACAGTGAGGAGGGACACGACAGGCTGCTGCTCCGGAGCTGTTCCTGGTGTCTCTCTGCACTGTAACCATGGCGATGCTCAGCGTACCACTGGTGGTGGTCTCCTGCAGCTTCCTGGTGTTCCAGTGGCTGTTCCATGGTGTCAGCCCGCGGCTGTTTTCATGGCTCTGCCCTGCCTTCGTCCATCTACCGCACACACACAGGATGGAGTGGAACGCCAGGTAGGCCCTTGGCTGTGCCAATAACACCCACTCACGCACCAATTAATAGAATGTGACATACAGTAACAGATTGATAACAGATTTGTATTCCCATTTAGTGCATCATGATAGTGGTTATTTCAAGATATGCTATCCAACTAACACACTTACACACACACACACACACACTGTATAACACATCAGAATGTGTTGCTTATTTGATGATATCTTGATATTAAGTACACATACGGTGTAGGTGTTCTATTGTCTCTGGTAAATGACCTGTCACTCCAGGGTGCAGCAGTCAGAGTGGATGTGATGTGAGCACTCTTTTGCTTTCTTCTTCATTTTCAGAACACTCTCTACGGTCCATGCTCTTGTAGTGTCTCACTTCAGTCTGTATATATTTCTATTTGATGAAGGCATCAATGAGAACCCTATCTGGTGAGATAAAACATGTCATTGGTGTAGCAGGGGAGGAAGAGTGTGATATTTGCTGGTCTCTGGTCTCCATTCAGACCGAAGTATGCCGGTAATCATGTGCCATTTGTGTCTTGGAACAGGGGAGATCCAACATTGGTGAAGCTCAACGTTGCCATAACAACTGGATACTTACTCTCAGGTCAGCAGGTTTCTGGTGTTGTTGGACAGTCCAGGGTTGTGCACAATTCGAATTGCAATTCTGCTTCCTGTTTGCTACCTCAATTGAAATGCAAGTGAAATTCAAGAATTGAATTGGAATTTAAGAATTCTGGAATTTTGCACAAGCCTGCTGGACACCTTGTCTACATGGGGTGGTGGTAGCATAGTGGGGCGGTGATAATCTAGTGGTTAAAGAGCTGGACCAGTATGCAGTAGCCACAAAAATTGTGGGTTCAATTCCTGGTTTCCACCGTTGTGTCCTTGAGCAAGGCACTTAATCCTGATTTGCTCAGGGGACAATAGCCCTTGTAATGTAATTGACATATGCAAGTTGCTTTGGATAAAAAGTGTCTGATAAATCTACACACTCTCCACTTAATGTTCACCAACCTCATTTCTAGCCAGATATACATTTCATCACCAGTTGCCTCTCTGAGACTATTTTGTCTTACCACACATCATCTGGTACTCACTAAGCAAAACTTTACACTTTAGATGAACTTCACACTGACATTCCCCTTACAAGAAAGAACAATAGGAATCTTATCATTTTTAAGGACATACTACAGAAATACTATAAGACTATAGGTCTTAGGTGTACTATAGGTGTACTATAGGAACTCTATAGAGGGTTCCTATTTAGAGGTATTAATAGAACATCACATAAGTATTATACACTACCATAGAACTACAATAGAAATCTTACAGTCTTACTACAGTTCTGTTTTTGTAAGGGTCAGGAACAAGACGCCAATCAACACTACCCACCATTTATTATATTGACTATCACTGAGATCTTTGATATAACACATGATAACAGCTAACACTAACTATTTCCTTACAACTATCCAATAGATGCAGGCGCCCAAACCAACTCACAAGGCTGAAAAGATTTATACCCAGTCAGTCCCCACCTTAAACACAGCTCCTGATCTCATTTTACAGATTTGCTCATCATGTTTTCCTCTTGGGAGATTACTGGGGACAAACTCTTTGTGTTGCATCACCTAGCGGCTCTGTATGCCTACTCATATGTCCTGGTGAGTTTAACCCTTCAGCAGGGAGTTTTGAAAATTCTAACAGAAGATTCTGTTCCGCAACAATGTAAGGTTCTAAAATTCCATGTTGAATTCAATGAACCCAGGTATTCTCTAGAACGTTCAATTTCCAACATTCCCATCACACCTGTGTGATCCAGACCATATATATATTCTTTGTCCCCTTCCCATCAGGACCAAGGCATATTGCCCTATTTTGCCAACTTTCGCCTTTTATCTGAGTTCTCCACTCCTTGTGTAAACCAGCGGTAGGTGACATTATCCCCTTGAATGATTCACTCAGACTTTTCACTCAGACACACACCCTTGCTTTCAGAGCACTTTGGCCTTAAAAGAGCTGCCATTAGTGTAATACATATCGGTGACCACTTTCAACAAGTCTTGATGAAAATGTGTATATCTTTATAACTACCTGTGTCTGTAATTAGATGGTTCTTCAAAGCGCTGGGTTACCCCAAGACCTCTGTGCCAAACCTGGCCAATGGTGCACTGATGGCAGCCATATTTTTCTTGGTGAGGCTTGCTGTGCTTCCAGTCTACTACTACCGCGTCTTTGGAGTCTATGGCACACAAGCCTACCACCTGCTGTCCACTGGGGGCCGTTCGGCATGGCTGCTGTCCAGCCTCTGTCTTGACCTACTGAACGTGCTCTGGATGCGGCGTATCTGGAAGGGATGCCTGCGGGTCCTCCACTCCTACAGAGGGGTCAGGGGTCAGCCCGGCTTCAAGACAGACTGAATCTATGTTTGTGAATCTATGTCTTGGCAGACAGAAACTGTAGCTTCAACGTCACTGTAATGTTGCGATGTGAATCTATGTTTTGGCAGACAAGAACTGTAGCTTTAACGTCATTGAGATGTTATGATGTGAATCTATGTTTCAGAGTGTGTGAAAAGAAGACAGTTACCGTCAGTCAAGCTTATGATGAAAAAACCATGACGCACATTACCAGGTTTACCGTAGTCTTCTTGCATCACACAATAAAAAAAGGTATTAGGTAAGATAAGATCTATAACTACAGTCCAAATTCTACTCTACAGTACTCTAAAGGGTCACTACCACGGAATACAATGGTTGCCAGAGCAGAGTGACAGACGTCACATGTTAGCCTGCTGAGCTACTCAAAATGTGCAAATGATTGTTTTTTGAAAGTTGCAATTGCGAACATATATTAAAACATCATAGAGATGGGAGAAACATCTGCCAAGAGTTCCATATCAACTACATGAGTAGGCCTATATCAATGTGGCAGATATGCAATACATTCTGGAAAATAAATGAAACTATGCAATTCATCATTATTTTCTCTTTAATATTTAATAATGGATGCATCTTTGGTTCATAAATTCATCCATTAAGATCAAATAAAGAAAATGATTCGTAACCCCAAATCAACCATTGAGTATGTTTTTTCAAACAAGAAAATGGATGTTCCAACAAACTATATTGCTATGTCATCAGAGTTATTTCATCATCAGAAAAGTAACACGTGCTTAAGCCGACCTGTATCGGTTTCTCTCTATTGCATGGGAACTTGTGTGTTGGCCAAGTGCAGCTTTCCCACCCTCTGATGTCAGATAACCCATAAAACCCACAGGTAGCCTGCCCTGGCCTGCCCTGCCCTGCTCTCAGCTCTAGGTCAAAGCAGACAGATTTGTGAGGTTAGCGAAATGTTTCATATTTCGGAATTGATTGACATCAAGAGCTTTTTGCTCCTTCTCTCCATTGTCCTTCTGGTGTACTACATCAAAACCAAACCACCTAAGAATTTTCCTCCTGGACCGTGGTCATTGCCTTTTATCGGAGACTGGCATCACATTGACTTCAACAGAGTCCATCTCCAGTTTGTCGAGGTAAGCCATTCATATCAAGTTCAAGGCCAAGTTTATTGTCAGTTCATTGTACAGGACATCTACAGTAGCCTACATAGCCTAAAGCAGGGATAGGCTACTCAACAGGCGGACTCCGGTCCACGTGATGAAGATAATAAATAGCCACACAGTTCTGAATGGCTGGTGGTCGCTTCTCCCATCAACACCATGTTGTTTTGTGTAGTTTGAGACTTATGTGGATTTACCGGCTCTTTTTGGAGTTCTGTTACCCTGGAAATCCAGAGTTCTCGTGAGAGCACAATGGAATTGTCTCTGCGAGACACTCTGGCAAAGAGCAATGATGCACGTTACTTTTTCCCCTTGCATTCCGGGGAACCAGCTAAACTGATGAAGACAGTGCTGCAACGTTGGAGGACAGTACACATTGGTCGTAGTGTTATCCGATTGTGTCGAAGTCCGAAATCATTCAGAGTAAACATGGTCTAGTGTTATCCAATTGCGTGCAGAGAGATTTTTAAATGCATGCTTGTTGCCGCCCCTCGAGTTGGGCCATTACATTGCTCTTTGCCAGACCCTAAATCTTTCTCGATTATCAGGGTCTGGATTATCCAGGCTAGGAGTTCTGTAGCCTACTTAAAAAAAATCTTCCGGACCTTGGAGCAGAGCTAGTGAGCGGAGCTGAGTGGTGCGAATATCCCGCTCCTCGCTCACACTCCGCTCTGCTCACTAGCTCTGCCTTGGAGTAAATGGATATTTGATAAGTGGACCTTTCAGCTTTGCATTTGAGTGGCCCTGACCTAAAGGATCACAATGCTATTACTCCCAGTTCGTGATGTTGGCAGAGTGCTGTAATCGACTAAACAAACAAATTAGTTATAGCTGTTAAAAGTTATGGCTATATGGTTGCATATACCGTATACGTGCCAATCTCTGTTTGTGAAGGGTGTATGTGTGTGTGTGTTTCAATATCTTTCCCTGGAAGTCCTCACAAGAGCACAATTTGAAGAGTCACTCTGGCGATAAGTAATGATGCTCATGACTAAGCTTGGAATTGCATAATTTTAGGAGCAAGGCCACTTGGCCTTCAGTTGGGCATATTTGGCAGAGATCACAAAGGCCACACGACATGGCACCAAGGCCAAAGTTAACCATACAGTATTCTGGCTACATGAAAATGAGTTGTAGCCTATTCACAGCAGTAGACCTGCATCACTATGAAACATGACAAAAACATGAAACATGACATATAGAATATAATCAGAATAATCTGATAATTTTAATATTTACAGATTTTAATATTTACAGATATCTAGGCTATCATGATGCTTAACATTTTGTGATCATTGGCTACTTTGACAAACTCTTAGTCAGTTGTATATCCTCTAATTTTGATATTTACCGATATCTAGGTGATATTTGTAACATTTGTTTTGTATTTGGCCTGTTATGAAATAATGTACTGAACATTGTGACTGTGAAATTTAAAGCCCAAAGTTGGAGACATGCATGTAGAAATTTGCTGCAAATTCAAAACTGGATTACTCTGGAATGGCTAACTGTACAGGGGAATGCTTTACACCTTTGAGTTCGGTAAGGTCTGCTGTTCATCCTGATATGGTTTGTCATGTGTTGAGGGAAGAGTTTGTAAAGAATTCCACCGAGATGAATGGGTAGGGAGATGGGCGCAGAACTGTATGTATGTAAAATAATACAAATAAATAAAGTTACACATGTGATACATGCAATGTCTGTGTGATGAGTAGGCTACTTCGCGAGTACCTCAACGTTTCTTGGTGTTTTATTCCCCCAACGTTGTCTTAAAGGCAGCGCTGCCTGGAAGGCACTAGGGTTAGCCATGGATTAAGGTTAGGGTTGGGGTTAGGTTTAGGATTAGGTGCCTTTAAGTCAGCCGTGGCAGTGCTGCCTGGAAGACGACGTTGGGGGCATAAAACACCATCGAGCGTAGTTCAACAGAGAAGAATGGGTGAATTTGGATGCACTTTCTTTCTTTTTCGGCGCTGTCACTTTCTCCACTGCATAAAAGACTAATTTGCACTGTGAATGCTAAGATTTTTTTGACAGGCCATAGGCTAAATAAAATTGCTATTAGTCGGATGCAAAGCAGAATATTGAAAGAAGGGGGCACCAAGGCCACATTGACCTGTGAACCTCAGATTTTCAAAGGGCATCACAGACAATGCAAGGGGCAATGACGGCCATGGCCGTTGTGGCCATATTATGTACTGTATATCTATGGTCGTGGCCGCCGTGAAATTCCAACCCTGCTCATGACCTACAGTATGCCCATTCGCCTTATTCACCCGGCGGCAGAACGAGGCTAAAGGTAGCCACTTGCCGTTACACCTCAGTCCAGCAAATCTGTTTGCAAATTGCTAAAGAAGAAGAACAGGCCAGTGAACCCACAGATATTAGAAAGCTAGATACCACATTGTCTGCCGAGTTCTATTAGGTGGCATTGTAAACGCGGCCGCCATATTGCTAGGGGCAGCACCTTTATTGTCTATGGGCAACACTTGCAGGCAATCAGACACCTGTCTGATTTCCAGTCAGAGTCACATGCTCCTCCATTGGCCTCCAGTGATTGTTGTCCCCACCAAGATGGCATCGCTATTTACGTAGCCTACGTTCTGGAGCCCAATGCGGTATCTGGCTTTCTAATGTCTATGAGTGAACCCTTCTTTTTTTTTTCGGTGAGCTTTTTTTTTGGCAGTTTGCAAACGGAGTGCATTACCACCACCATCTGCTGGACTGAGGTGCAATGGCAAGTGTACCCTTTAGCCTCGTTCTGGCCACCGGGTGAATAAGGCGAATGGAGCCGAGCTGCACCAATCACTTGATACATCATCAGTGTATCTGATATAGCCGAGCTAAACAGATGACGACAGCGCTGCAACGTCAAAATCCGGAATCAGTCAGTTAACATTGGTCGTAGTGTTATCCAATTGCCCCGAAGTCCGGAATCAGTCAGTAAACATTGGTCGTAGTGTTATCCAATTGCGTGCAGTGATATTTTCAAATACATGCTTGGTGCCGTCCCTCGAGTTGGGCAATTTTCAGTACTCGTAGCCAGATCCTTAATCTTTTAGATTTGGGTCTGGATTTCCAGGCTATCAATATCTGTGTGTGAACTGTGAATGTTGAAGTGTCTTGTGATGCCATTATAAAAGTGCAAAACAATGAATGTAGCCTCTGACTGGTGACTTAGTAATTTGCCCAGACTTTTTGTGATCATAATATTGGGATTCAGGAAGATTATCTAGTGCAACAGGAGTAACTTGTAGGTTGCTCGCTCACACACACACACACACACACACAATACACACCCTCTCATACCAACCTCAAGCTTTTTGGGAACTTTAATAATTTAGTCATCCAGTCAGAACATACAGAACCCGTTATGTGGTTGCCCTGCAACATTGCTCAATATGGGCATGCTTTGACAATGTCAGACACTTGTCTCAACTTTGTATCACCTGACAAGTTCAGTTGTGACTTTTTGAGTGCATCTCGATGCAGTATTTAGGCTATGAGATGTAACAGGCAGGTCAGCATAGTTGATCTGTTGACTGTTTGCAGTTTATGGCATGTCTCGTAGGCAGAGAAAAGCTGTAGCTCTCAAACACTGTTCACTTAATAAACACATTCAGTGTACTGATGAAGGAATAGATCAAATAGACAGATATGGAAGGTTTGCAAAATGATATCACACTCATTTAAGTATTTTAAGTACTTTCAAAATACAAAAATACAGTAGGCCTATTTTATTATGATACATGGTGTGGCTAATGTATTTTGTAGCTTATTTTGATTTAGGGTATTTGATATTCTATTTAAAAAAAAATACATTTTAATGTATTTTTGCCCATCCCTGCCAACAGCTAGAGCAGCGAGGCAGCTACAGTGCTACAGTCTGGGGACATCTTTAAAATCATGCCCCCCAGAGTATCGTACTGAGTAGCTGCCTTGCCGCTCTAGCTGTTGGCTGCAGCAACTTGAGCTAGGTAGCACTGATTGTTTTCAGGGAGTTTTTATCGTACTGACAGTACTCAGTTACTTTGAGAAACAGAGATATGTGAGAAATGGCCAGAGTTTTCCTTTAAGGCACCAGGAGGGGGGGGGGGGGGGGGGGGGGGCGGTATCTAACACACATACATACTGCACAGCTATGTACCAGCTAGCTACCATTTAGGGTTCCCACTCCAAGTCAAATGTAAAATTCCATGACTTTTCCCTGACAGGAATTTACTATAATGATTGTTACAATATACTGACCAATGATTTCAGAGCAGCTGTGTTAGAATCTTTAACTTTTTTAGAGTGGGTGATAAATAAGTGGGTATTGAATAAACAAAGTTGGGCTATTCAAGCATGCAGTAAAGCTAATATCCAGATATACCTACATGTGTGGGAATATTTGTATTAATGTATTTTGGCAAGTAAACCACTACAACAAAATTCCCTGATATTCTATGACTTTGCCACCAAAATTATAAAATTCCCTGACTTTCCATGTCTGGAATAGACTTTCCAAAATTCCATGATATTCCAGAAATTCCATGACAAGTGGGAACCCTGACCATTCCACCCAATACCAACTCATGTACATCCAAGCTGGGTTTGAGGCTGCACACTGTGCAGATGTAGCCTGGAGATTCCAGAGCCTGGTAATCTAGAAAGATTAAGGGTCTGGCCACGAATAATGTAATGGCCCAACTGGAGGGGCGGCACCAAGCGTGCATTTTAAAATCTCACTGCACGCAATTGGATAACACTACGACTGTCATCTGTGTAGCTCGTCTTTGGCCCGCCTATATCAGATACACCGATGTGATTGGCTCCCCGCGATACAAGTGGCAAAAGTAACGTGCATCATTACTCATTGCCAGAGTGTCTCACAGAGACCATTCAAACTCTGGATTGTCCAGGGTAGTGCAGGTGCACAACTGAAAAATGTTTCTTGACTTGGGTGGGTGGGCAAGACACAATGCTTGGGTGGGCTTAGCATATTTGGGTGTACATATTTGATGTTATCACTAAATTATGAATGTATATAAATCACATGTAAACCTTTTTATGATGATATTAATAAATCTAAGCTTCATATTAGATAATGACCCCAATTATGTTACCTAATGAAGACGGTTTATTGTGTCTTTTACAGCTTGCTGGAAAATATGGGCGCATTTTCAGTGTTAAAGCTTTTGGACCGAGGGCTGTTGTTCTCAATGGACACAAGTTAGTGAGACAAGCATATGTCAACCAAGGAGAAGACTTTGTTGACCGGCCATCCTTGCCTATGTCTGCTGATATTATAGGAGACAAAGGTCCTCTTTCACTACTGTGTCTGTGCTTAATGTCATAATAACAACATAATAACGAAAACATTGTTGTGTAGTACTGTTCTGTTATTTCAAATATGTGTGTCTGATGTTCTCTGCTTACTAGGGCTTATTATGGCTAATGGGTATGCATGGAAGCAGCAGAGAAAGTTTGCTCTTCACACCCTGAGGAGATTTGGATTGGGCAATAGAAGCCTTGAGCCCTCCATTCTTCAAGAATGCAGATATTTAAATGAAGCCATCGCTAATGAGCAAGGTAATAAACCCAACACTCACAGCTGAGGAGCCTTAAGTTCTGTATTATCTTTATCAGATTCCACTGTTGAGCCTTCTGGAGGTGTTGTGGGCATAATTCCTTGAAACGCATATGAAGGAAGGTACCTGCTTGATAACCCCAGTGAAATGCTCATGAAGGCTGTTCTGTTGGTGATGCTTTGTTAGTGATTTGTGATTTGATAGTGATTTTGGTTTTGACAGTAAATAGGCTTGGTTGTTGATTGGCTGTTGTGTGAAATCCCCTACCTACGTATATCACTAGGAATTTAACATCTCTCCTGTGTATAAATGAAATGAACTAGCTGAAATCAGTACGTTCTCTGTAGTTTTGAATGCATCGGTTTTCCTTTGGTTCTCCCAGGTAAAGCCTTTGACCCCCACTGGCTTATTAACAACGCTGTGTCCAACATCATTTGCGTGCTGGTGTTTGGAGAGCGCTTTGAGTACTCCAACGATGACTTTCAGTCCCTCCTGAAGAACATCAACGAGATCTTTCTCCTACAGGGAGGAGCTTGGCCTCAGGTGATCTCCTCACACACCCACTTCATTATGTATTCAGAAAAATGAAACATGGACAGTTGACCCACTGTCGTTACTGTTGGCGCAACCATTTGCTGTGCAGTGATGAACTAATACACCGTTGTGCACAGAGGCAATAAACCCAATCTTCTCACTCATCAGTTAGTAGGCCGGAAAGAGAAAGTTTTTTTTACGTAGGGCCATTTCTACCAACCACTTTTTATGTACGTTGTACTTTTTACGTATGATTGTTAACAGCTACAAATGCTTTCTCCTTGTGTCTTTGTAGTTGTACAACATGTTTCCATGGATAATGCGCAGAGTGCCAGGCCCACACAGAAAACTATTTTCCCTTCTGAATGGAGTGATTGGTTTTGTCAGGAGGAAAATAGAGGACCACAGAGTGGACCTTGACCCTTCAAACCCCAGGGACTACATTGATTGTTTCCTTGGAGAAATGGAAAAGGTAAATTGAATAATCCCAATAATTACTATTATATGTTAAAGGAGAAAGCCAGCGATTTTTCACATATATCTCAGTTTCTCGAGGTCACCAAGTAACTTACTGTCGGTACGGAAAAAAAAGAAAACAAATGGTTTTACGGTACCTAGCTTGAGTTGCTGGAGCTAAGGCAGCCAGGCAGCTACAGTGCTACACTCTTGGGGCATGAACATAGGGGCTCATGAACATGAGGGTTTGTGAACATGCCACCAGAGTGTAGTGCTGTAACTGTCTTGGTGCTATTCCAACAAGTAGCCTGATAATATGTTAGATTTAAGATAAGATAAAGATAAGATAAACTACTTTATTCTCCTCCCAGGGGAGGGGGATTCATATTGTGCTCCAGTCACTGAATCGCAACCTTGCACTTTTACACATTTAGTATTAGAATTGAATCATCTTTACAATCCCTGAGAGATACACAGTCTTATGCAACATGTCTGATAATAAGACCTCTCTACCTCACCTCAGAACATTAAACTATCTCTCTTTCACACACACACCTCACCTTAGAACATTAAACCATCTCTCTTTCACACACACTTCACCTGGAACATAAAAACCATCTATCTTTCACACACACCTTACCCGGAGCATTAAAACCATCAGTAACATCTTAAAATGGATTCTGTGCTGGATGGGCAACCTGTGGAGAGAGGCTATGATAGGGGTAATATGCTCCCGCTTTTTAGATCCGGTCAGCAGTCTTGCTTCCGCATTCTGGAGAGATAAGTGTATGAGGACGTTCCAGTTAAAGTGAATTACAATAATCCAGCCGTGATGTAATAAAAGCGTGAATTACTTTCTCCGGGTCATTAAATGACAGAGAGGGCTTCATTTTTCCTATGACTCTGAGCTGGTAGAAGCTATTCTTTATTCTTTAAACCATCTCTCTTTCACACACACCTCACCCAGAATATTAAACCATCTCTCTTTCACACACACCTCACCCAGGTCATTAAACCATCTCTGTTTCACACACACCCTTTTCATTCACCCATTTGTCCGTAATGACACACTCATTCTATGATACTATGACAACCATCTTCCCCTCTCTTATATCTCTCTCACATATCTTTCTTTTCCACTCTGTCTCCTTTTCTATTCTCAAATGGTCTTGTTCTCTTTCTCTTTCTTTCTGTACATGCCCCCCCCCCTTCTCTGTCTCCCTCTAGTGGAAGGATGATGAAGCATCAGGCTATAATATGGAGAACTTGTGCTACTGCACTCTGGACCTGTTTGTAGCAGGAACTGAGACCACATCTACCACCTTGTACTGGGGGCTCCTGTACATGATCAGAAACCCTGAGATACAGCGTGAGTATTGTCACTCAACATTTATGCACGTATTACTTTAAAATAGAGATGCTCTGCTCAGATTTAAGTGAAAATATCACATTTGTAAAACATAGTCGATAATAGACCATTTTCTTCTGTTGCTTTGCTTTCAGGGAAGGTGCAAGAAGAGCTAGACCGAGTGGTCGGATCTTCACGACAGCCCTCCTTGTCTGACAGGGAGAACTTGCCTTACACAGACGCCGTGCTCCACGAGACCCAGAGAATTGGAAACGTCCTGCCTTTAAATCTGCCCAGAAGCACCACCAAAGACACCCAAGTTGACGACTACATCATTCCCAAGGTGATCTTGACACATTGTACTGTATTCAGAGATCGTAAAAGTACACAGTTTCTATACTCAAGTAGAAGTACAGATGTATCTGAGAGGCACAAACTAAAAGTATAAGTAGCAGGAGCGTAGCCAGAAGTTCATTAAGGTGTGCCTGTGATATTTTAGGTGGCCTCAAACCAGTAAAAGCGAGGGGCGCAGAGACATGATGACAGTTGACAGGTGGGACACAAAATAATGACCTGGAAATGTAAACACACTGTATAGCCTATCAGTGCTCTCAAAATTAACGTGATCGCGTGAGGACAATCAATGTCATAGTCATTGTCAATGTCAAACTGCATGTTAAAATATACTCGCACAAATAATTCACTTTCAGGGGCTGCACCATGATTCATTTTCAAAATTAAATAAAGATCTAAGTAGAAAAAATAAGCCATGCCTACACTATTTTAAAGCCACATTGTGTAATTTTTTGGCTTGATTCTTAGCAAAAACCCATTTGTGCTGATTCATGTGTAATTACTTCAACCAAAAGCATTCTCGTAAGTGTAGAATCTGCCATCCAGGAATACATATGGCGGCAGCCATGTTTCGGATCTTTAGAATACTGTAGCGGCTAAGGAATCTTCTGGACTTCCTAGTATTGATTCCTTAGCAACGAGTCTAGCAACACGTGTTGAATGTTCATTGCAGTGTTCTTTGGTGAATATTCATAATGTTTTGGTTATTAAATCATTTAAATGTTATTAGTAACATTTATATACTTCCCAAAGTCTGTGTGTTTTCATGTATGTTATGTTCTTTCATGCAATGTAATTGAAACAGCTACCCTTCAGGTGGTACAACTAGATTGTAAGACCTTGAAGTTAATGTTGTAAATGTTAATGACTAACCCTGATCATTCTGACAACTATAAAGCTGAAATCTTTACAATAAATTAGACAAGGAGGGACATACCTGAAATTCCTGCCAAATGACTGCCAGTAAGTCAGCATTGTCTTTAGAGAGGAGATTGGGGAGAAGCCTAACTGTTGTAAAGACTGAATTGCTGAATTGTCATGAACTTTTGCGTTGGTTCCTCAGGGCACAATGGTGGTGGGCAGCCTGAACTCTGTTCTGTTTGATGAGACGGAATGGGAGACTCCTCACACCTTCAACCCAGGACACTTCCTGGATGCAAAGGGGAAGTTCAGGAGGAGGGAGGCCTTCCTCCCCTTCTCTATAGGTATGTGTTGAATGTGTCAGAAATGGTCTTAAACTTGTCCTTGTAGTAATGAGACACATAAGCTCATGATACGGTTACGGATACGGTTAAGGGGAACTTGGCAACTATTTCAATGTAATACACCCGTTTAGAAATCCTTTGGATGGTTAAATGACCTGTTCCGGTGAAAATGGTGACTTTTCCCGCCGCCACTAGTGTCCCCAGGCGGAAAACCAACCTTGCAACATTGAGACTACCGTCCCGGAAAGAGAAGTGAGAAACAAGAAACTCATTTTAAATCGTGTTTCTTACCTTGTAACATCCAGATTGTCTGCCGAACTTATGCTAACCGTTTTGCTAGCTTGTAAACAAATCCATGTGCTTTATCGTTACCTTTTTCCAGTTAGAAATGCATGGGGCTAGTTTGTAACGCCAATATGGCCGTTGTCTACACATATCCCACCCCTTCCTCGGCAAAACGTCGACGTGAATACGACGTGAATACATTGAGCCAATCATATGGTGTGTTGTGAAGACATTGTGCCAATCATGTGTTGTGAACTCGCTGCTGGAGCAAGATTGGTGTCGTTAAGCCTTGCGCACACGCATTTCTGCCTAATAGGATGCCCGATGAGTGCCCAAAAGCGTTGCAATATGGCCGCCAAGTGGAGGGACTTGCCTAAAAGCCTTTGCCTTTGGTGTAGGCTATTGGAACTGGTCATTTTAAGAAATCTGTGCTAAGCTAGGCTAGCGGTGGGTGCGTCAGACCGAGTAACTACTGTACACGCACGGAGATGAGAAGGGTATGTATCGACTTAGCTAACTCTGGGGAATACGGTTAAGAAGCTTAAGTCCCAAAAAGTCGGCATGTTCCTTTAAAGGCATCCAATGTAGTTTCAGGTATTTGGCAACTCTAGAGCTCTCCCTGGAGTCGCAAAATTGTTACCTTGCTGTTGTAAATACTTATCATGGCTTCAGTCCTTCCACCTGGACACAGTATGTGCAATTGTTTTGGAGACGAAGGACTAGCAACAGGTGAAGACAGTTTCCACAGAGCTATATCTACTGACCAGGTAATGTTTCACGATTCTCGTGAGATGTCTCGGATCAACGAGACCTAAATTGCAAGACTGGTTCTCTGCGGGTTTCTGCCAGCTATGCCAAAGATTATACATGGCGGAGCAAGATAGTTCGTCATAGTTCATGTCTATGGGCGCTAAATGAGGATCGAGCAGGGATTGAGTCCTATCTGCATAAAGAAGCGCGTCGTTGGCGTATTGATAAGCATACGTAGCAGCCGGCCAACAGCAGCAGAATAAATGACTGGCGCACTGATATAAGGTCGATTTTCCTCAGACTGAAATGCTCAAAAATGCTAAAAATGTACCTGAAATAGTCAGAATGATGAGATGAAAACATGCCCAAAATTCACATTCCTAACTCTATAGAACCAAGATCTTATGAAGCATATGTGGTGAAATTCCGAGCTATGGCCATAGACTTCAATGGAATAGTCGATGCCCCCCCTCCCCCCAACCCCTGTTATATGGCTATGTTCTATGGCTATGCTAGGTGAACGATTCCCCTATTACAAGTTTACCATCAAAATGGCTTCAAAGCTGTTATATTCAGGTAAAAAGACATTTGCATAGTGCTGCTTTAAGTTTTTGTGTTATTGTATTTCTCAGAATAGTTCTTGACTGTGACTCTCTGTGTGGTTTTCTCAGGGAAGAGAGTGTGCCTGGGAGAGCAGCTGGCCAGAATGAACCTCTTTCTCTTCTTCGCCTCCCTGCTCCACCAGTTCTCCTTCTCGTCATCAGAGGGGGTGCAACCCAGTCTGGAGTTTCGACTTGGATTCACTCGCAGCCCTCTGCCCAGTCAACTCTGCGCTGTTCCACGCTGAGAGGCTTTCTTTAAAATGCTGTGCGTCCCTTTAAATCTGACCTGTATTTGTATGAATCCAGATTGTAATAGAGTAGGCCTACACATGGTGTTGTTACTTGCGGATACACAAATCAACTTTACTTTAAACAAGTGACATAATCAGGTGAAGCCTGAAACTGTTTTGTTATTTATGTAATAAAATGAAACATGGAACGGGGATTCACACAACAAGGAAGGCGTCTGCTTGATAACCAAAGTTAAATGCTGTCAAAGGATGTTCTGTTGGTGATGTTTTTTGATAAAGGTTGCTTAGTTGGTGATTTTGTTTTTGATGGTAAAGAAGCTTGGCGTTGTGGGAAATCTCCTACCCCCCTACTGCATTACGTGAGTTCATGGCTCTGTCCATATCTTTTACTGTCTGTGGTAAATAGCGCCGCCATATTGGTGGGGGCATCAATCACTGTAGGCCAATGGAGAAACGTGACTCTGACAGGAAATCACACAGGTGTCTCTGATTGCTGGCAAGTGTTGCCCATAGACAGTATGGTGCTACAGGCACAGGCAACTAGTTTTGTGTGCGACCATATATTTAATAACCAAGTAGACATATCATTCATTTCAGAAACAGATGAGAGACACAGAGCATATACCATGAAGGTCATTTTATTGGTGATATTTAGCGTGAAAATAAAAAATAGAGCTGATACTTCACTAGATGAAATGGACTGCATTTGTAAAACACTTCTGGGCATACACTGATGGCAGAGGCTGCCACGCAAGGCGCCAATCTGCACATCGGGAGCACTTTAGGGTTCAGTGTCTTGCTCAAGGACACCGATGGCAGAGGCTGCCATGCAAGGCGCCAATCTGCACATCGGGAGCACTTTAGGGTTCAGTGTCTTGCTCAAGGACACCGATGGCAGAGGCTGCCATGCAAGGCGCCAATCTGCACATCGGGAGCACTTTGACACTACGACAGGGTAAGGGGGAGTCGACCTTGAACCGGCAGCCCAGTGATGATGATGATATTTAGGTGAAGCAGCGAAGGCACCTGAAAAACCTGTGAGCAGAAAACAACATAATCGTGCACACACACACACACACAAACACACATACACACATCATTACTAACAGAATAGTGACACACACACACACACACACACACCAACAGAGCAGTGACAGCTTGGTCAAAATGAATCTCCTGCGCAAACATACTCATAACAACCACACCCACTCACACAGCACATACAAACGCAGAGACACACACACACATGCAGACACACACACACACACCCACTCACACAGCACATACAAACGCAGACACACATATACACACACACATGCAGACACACACACACACACCCACTCACACAGCACATACAAACGCAGACACACACATACACACACACACATGCAGACACACACATACACACCCACTCACACAGCACATACAAATGCAGACACACACACACACACCTTCTCTTCAGGCCCATCTTCTTGGGTTTCTTGCTCTTCAGTGTGTCCTCTTTGCTCCTTTCCTCCTCCTCCACGTCCACTGGCCCTCCGGACTGAAAGGAGCCGCGCAGCAGAGACGCACAATTAAACACTAGCACTGCTCGCATGGGTCAAGCCAAATAGAACTCAACATGATCAACTCTTCAACATTGATTCTGTGTGTGTGTGTGTATGTGTGTGTGTGTTCTAGTCAGCCGTGTGTGTATGTGTGTGTGTGTTCTGGTGGAGCTCCAGAGTGTGTGTGTGTGTGTGTGTTCTGGTGGAGCTCCAGTGAGCCCAGTGTGTGTGTGTGTGTGTGTGTGTGCTCTAGTCAGCCGTGTGTATGTGTGTGTGTGTGTTCTGGTGGAGCTCCAGAGTGTGTGTGTGTGTGTGTGTGACTCACGTTGCCTGTCCCGATGTGCAGCCTATCCAGCGTGTTCTCCACGTCCTGCAGCATCAGCTCCTTCCGCTTCTGGAAGTTTCTCTCCATGTCGTCCAGCTGCTCCAGAACCTGGCTGAGCATCCTCTCATCGCGCGCGGCCGCCTGCCGCACCATGGCCAGCGCGTAGGCCTTACGCGTCCTCTCCAGGACCACCTGCGAGTGGCACGCGCTCTGTGCCACGTGGCACAGCTCCTTGTACCCAGAGCTGTCGCTGCCCGCTGCTGATGCTGCTGAAGATGATGATGCTGCTGCTGCTGCTGCTGCTGCTGATGATGATGCGGCTGCTGCTGAAGATGATGATGCTGCTGCTGCTGCTGCTTCGGCGCTATCGTCCGGTTGAGTCCTGCCGCTCTTCGGCCTCCTCTTCACCAGGCCTTTGAGAGCGTTGCGGAGGCGACGGAGCCACATGGGCATGCCCTCCAGGCGCTGCTTCTGCCGGTGGCGTTCGGCCCAGCGCTCCTCCTCGCGTAGGCGCTTGCGCAGCTGCAGGTCAGAGGTCAGCGTGTGCTCCACGCCGTCCAGATGAAGGCGCACTTCCTGCCGCATGTTGGCCATGTTGGTCTCCAGCACGCGCTCCAGCTCCAGCCAGGCCTCTGGCAGGCCGCCACCACTGAGCCCCTGCAGGACATCACGTCGGGCAGCAGCGTCGCTTACAGCCACGCTCAGGCCTCCAGGAGCGTTGGACAGGTGAGAGGTGCTGATCTCCATCGCTTCAGAGGGGGCGCCACCACCCTGAAAATCGTCCTCATCCAAGCTGGTCAGTATGAGGTCGCTCTCGGTCCTGTAAAAGGCCGGAGCGACCATGGTGACGCCGTCGTCGACCTTCAGCATCTGGACCACAGTGTCCGTCTCCATGGTGACATCGTCCAAGGCGTCTTCGACCTTCAGCACCTGGACCACGGTGTCCGTTTCCATGGTGACGTCGTCTGAGCCAACGTCGACCTTCAGCAGCTGTACCATGGTGTCCGTCTCCGTGGCAACGGAGGTGCGGTCAGTCTCCAGCGTGTCGGACAGGCAAGAGGCCACTAGGGGGCCCTCCCAGCACTGCAGCACGGGACGGGCAGGACGGTCATACACCTACACACACACACACACACACACACACACACACAGTAGATTATCTCCCCTTAGAGGGTTATCAAGGGAAGGAATACAAGGAAGTATTGCACAAGGACAACACCAGGTGCATGACGAAACACACACACACACACACACATACACACAGACATATACACACACACACACACACACACAAACTTCAAAAAATGAAGGTATGTTACCATGATGGTGGGAGAAACAGAGTCCTTCCCCTGGCGCGGTAACTCAATGAGCTGATAGTCCTTTCTGTCGCTCTGTAGGGGTCAAAGGACAAGAGTTAAAGGTCAAAAGTGCAAATGAGACGTTCACATACAGTTTATGTTTTTCTGCTGTCTTTAACTGATCTCTCATTAGCCACAGAGACTCATTAAAAGCATTAGTTCTGGTGTTTAATGATAGCAGTGATCCCTGAAAGAGCCTGTCACATACAGATTTCTCATCTGCACTGCGGGTCAGACTGACCATCTCTCTCACCTCACAGAGGTCAAGGGCGTCTCCCAGGTAACAGTCAACAGCAGGGTCGGTCCTCAGGGCACTGACACACCTGCTCTCCTTAAGCTAAACACACACACACACACACACACACACACACTCTCAACTCAGCGCCTGGCCAACATACATTGGAGTTTTCTTTTTTATACAGCCATGTGCTTATCTCTAGTGCTGATGAAGGACTTGGACTTGTGTTTTTAGACTACATGTGGCATCATTTTTACCCGACTCCTCATTCCTCTTCCAGGTCTGGACTAGAGTCTGTGTACAACTGATCTGCATCACTGGACTCTCTTCTTCTCACTGTGACTGATCTGGACTCTACTCTACTCTACTCCACTCCACTCTACTCTACTCTACTCTACTCTACTCTACACTCTACTCTCCTCTACTCCACTTTACTATACTCTGTGCTGGACTCTGCTCACCTCACTGCAGCTGGACACGTCGCTCAGGTAGCAGTCGCCCCTATTGTCTCTCTTAATGGTCCTGCCGCTCTTGCGTTCATCCTCCTCATACTACAGTAAACACACAAACACACACTCATCTTAGTCACACCAAACACGCATATTTATCCCTCTGTCAGCTGTTACTGCAGTCTATCTCAGATAGATAAAGCTCAAATAGGGGTCAGATAAAGGTCAGATGGGGGTCAGATAGAGGTCATATAGAGGTCAGAGCACCAGCCTACAGCAGTCTCACCTTACAGAAGCTGGCGGAGGAGAAGGACCGGGTGCAGACGTCCAGAAATCCAGATCCAGATGTGAACTGAGAGCCGCCACTGCTGCCACTCCTGGTCTTCTCCTCATCAGTCTAAACAGACACACATGCACATGCTCATGCAAACACACACGCACACACACAACCACACACACCCGCGCGCACACACACACACATACACATACAACCACACAAACGCACACACACCCGCACACACACGCACACACACACACACACACACACACACATGAATTGTAGTGCCTGTTAATCAGATAATCAATCAGCTCCTAGTGAGCTGCCCACTGGGGCCGGTGTCCAGCCCTTTAGCCATGTGTATTTAGCCCCTGTTGATATGTGATGTTAATCATTGGGTAAGCCTGTCACATTCAGATCTCTCATCTGCACTGTCAGACTGTTTGTCTCCCTCACCTCGCACAGGTCATAGGCATCTCCCAGGTAACAGTCAACAGCAGGGTCGACCATCAGGAATCTGACAGACCTGCTCTCCTTCAGGACACACACACACACACACACACTCTTAAGCTCTGTTCTGGCCTGTAGGATTACCCTCACAGAGAGCTATACTCAAAATATGTTGAATTAAATATAAAAATAATCCTTTTTTTAAATTAGAATAATACCTTTCTCGAAAAAAGGTTTCGATCCGTTGGCTCAGTCATATTGACCTGTGGGAGACGTGGATTTATTTTGTGAGTTGCTCAATTTTGTGAATTTGAGAAGTGAATTGCTATGACTTACCTAGGCCTCCACTTTGGTCGAATGCCATTTGAATTCAGAGCAAGTAAATTAATTCCAAGCGCTATTATCATGTCAAATTCAAGGTCATTTTAGAACGCCACCTGGCGCTTTTAATAACGTCATAATTTGTTACCATGGAAACCCATCATGAAATAAGGTAACATAATGAAAGCCACTAATATCTACTTCGAACCTACACACATCGGCTAGTTGCGCATACAGTAGGCCTACCACCTAACTCTTACATGAATACTCTACTCTACACTCTACTCTACACTCAACTCTACTCTACTCTACTCTACTCTACTCTCCTCTCCTCTCCTCTCCTCTCCTCTACTCTACTCTACTCTACTCTACTCTACTCTACTCTACTCTACTCTACTCTACTCTACTCTACTCTACTCCCCTCTACTCTACTCTACTCTACTCTGTGCTGGACTCTGCTCACCTCACTCCAGCTGGACACGTCGCTCAGGTAGCAGTCGCCGATATTCTCTCTCTTAGCGGTGCTGCTGCTCTTGCCGTCATCCTCCTCATACTGAACACACAAACACACACAAAGGTCAAATAGAGGTCAAATAGCGGTCAGAGCCCCAGCCTACAGCACTCGCACCTTACAGAAGCTAACTTACAGTTTATGTTTTTCTGCTGTCTTTAACTGATCAGTCATTAGCCAGAGAGAGTCATTAAAAGCATTAGTCCTGGTGTTTGATAATGGCAGTGATCCTGGACGAGCCTGTCACATTCAGATTTCTCATCTGCACTGCGGGTCAGACTGACCATCTCTCTCACCTCACAAAGGTCACGGGCGTCTCCCAGGTAACAGTCAACAGCAGGGTTGGTCCTCAGGGCACTGACACACCTGCTCTCCTTAAGGTCCAACTTAAGCTAAACACACACACACACACACACACACAAACCCATGTGCTTATCTCTAGTGCTGATGAAGGACTTGGACTTGTGTTTTTAGACTACATGTGGCATCATTTTTACCCGACTCCTCATTCCTCTTCCAGGTCTGGACTAGAGTCTCTCTGTGTCCAACTGACCTGCATCACTGGACTCTCTTCTTCTCACTGTGACTGATCTGGACTCTACTCTACTCTATTCCCCTCTACTCTACTCTACTCTACTCTACTGTATTCTATTCTACTCTACTCTATTATACTCTATTCTATTCTACTCTACTGTATTCTTTTCTACTCTACTCCTCTCTACTCTTCTCAACTCTACTCTACTCTCCTCTACTCTACTCTATTCTACTCTCCTCTATTCTACTTTACTCCCTACTCAACTCTACTCTCCTTTCCTCTCCTCTACTCCACTCTACTCTATTATACTCTCCTCTATTCAACTCTACTCCCCTTTCCTCTCCTCCCCTTTCCTCTCCTCTCCTCTACTCTACACTCTCCTCTACTCCTCTCTACTCTCCTCTACTCTACTCTATTCTACTCTCCTCTATTCTACTTTACTCCCTACTCAACTCTACTCTACTTTCCTCTACTCTCCTCTACTCCACTCTACTCTATTATACTCTCCTCTATTCAACTCTACTCCCCTTTCCTCTCCTCCCCTTTCCTCTCCTCTCCTCTACTCCTCTCCTCTACTCTCCTCTATTCAACTCTCCTCCCCTTTCCTCTCCTCTCCTCTACTCCTCTACTCTACTCTCCTCTATTCAACTTTACTCCCATCTACTCAACTTTCCTCTACTCTACTCTACTCTACTCTACTCTACTCTACTCCACTCTACTCTACTCTACTCCACTCTACTCCACTCTACTCCACTCTACTCCACTCTACTCCACTCTACTCCACTCTACTCCACTCTACTCCACTCTACTCCACTCCACTCCACTCCACTCCACTCCACTCTACTCTACTCTACTCTACTCCACTACACTCTACACTCCACTCTACTCTACTCTACTCTCCTCTACTCTACACTCTACTCCACTCTACTCTACTCTACTCTACTCTACTCTACACTCTACTCTCCTCTACTCCACTTTACTCTACTCTGTGCTGGACTCTGCTCACCTCACTGCAGCTGGACACGTCGCTCAGGTAGCAGTCGCCCCTATTGTCTCTCTTAATGGTCCTGCCGCTCTTGCGTTCATCCTCCTCATACTACAGTAAACACACAAACACACACTCATCTTAGTCACACCAAACACGCATATTTATCCCTCTGTCAGCTGTTACTGCAGTCTATCTCAGATAGATAAAGCTCAAATAGGGGTCAGATAAAGGTCAGATGGGGGTCAGATAGAGGTCATATAGAGGTCAGAGCACCAGCCTACAGCAGTCTCACCTTACAGAAGCTGGCGGAGGAGAAGGACCGGGTGCAGACGTCCAGAAATCCAGATCGATCCAGATGTGAACTGAGAGCCGCCACTGCTGCCACTCCTGGTCTTCTCCTCATCAGTCTAAACAGACACACATGCACATGCTCATGCAAACACACACGCACACACAACCACACACACCCGCGCGCACACACACACACATACAACCACACAAACGCACACACACCCGCACACACACGCACACACACACACACACACGAATTGTAGTGCCCGTTAAAAGTTAATCAGATAATCAATCAGCTCCTAGTGAGCTGCCCACTGGGGCCGGTGTCCAGCCCTTTAGCCATGTGTATTTAGCCCCTGTTGATATGTGATGTTAATCATTGGGTAAGCCTGTCACATTCAGATCGATCTCTCATCTGCACTGTCAGACTGTTTGTCTCCCTCACCTCGCACAGGTCATGGGCATCTCCCAGGTAACAGTCAACAGCAGGGTCGACCATCAGGAATCTGACAGACCTGCTCTCCTTCAGGACACACACACACACACACACACTCTTAATCTCTGTTCTGGCCTGTAGGATTACCCTCACAGAGAGCTATACTCAAAATATGTTGAATTAAATATAAAAATAATCATTTTTTAAATTAGAATAATACCTTTCTCGAAAAAAGGTTTCGATCCGTTGGCTCAGTCATATTGACCTGTGGGAGACGTGGATTTATTTTGTGAGTTGCTCAATTTTGTGAATTTGAGAAGTGAATTGCTATGACTTACCTAGGCCTCCACTTTGGTCGAATGCCATTTGAATTCAGAGCAAGTAAATTAATTCCAAGCGCTATTATGACGTCAAATTCAAGGTCATTTTAGAACGCCACCTGGCGCTTTTAATAACGTCATAATTTGTTACCATGGAAACCCATCATGAAAAAAGGTAACATAATGAAAGCCACTAATATCTACTTCGAAACTACACACATCGGCTAGTTGCGCATACAGTAGGCCTACCACCTAACTCTTACATGAATACTGAGTAGCAAACTTTCTTTAATGACGCCCATGGGCCTTAATTCCACACTATTTACCATCATAAGGCTAGCATACGACAAGTGCATAAAGACTAGGCCTACCTTGACTGGATGACGGATTGAAGACAGTGGCGTTTTTTAAAAACATGTTTTGATAATAAATAAAAAAAAACCTACTAGGCTACTCACAATGGAATAGGGATATGCTAGAATAAGTAATGTAAGTAATAACATGTAAGAAAAACAATGCACTGAACGCGAATAGGACTGCTCTCTGTCGCACTGAACGAAGAATGAGCAGACCACTCAACACAATACACGATAAAATATGAAGGCAAACAATAACTCGATTACATGTTTATGGTTCTGAGCAGAAGCCTTTGTCCGAAACGGCTTACAATGACATCAATAAACATTAATTTAACATTAATTAGTAGGCCTACCGGTCATATGGCTGTGCTAATAGGATGTGCGTAAAACACATGATTTTTGAGTACGTTCCAAAAGTATCACTTCACGCTCTGTGGAAGGGAACCTTCAGTGAGAACAACAAACACAGGGGGACCAGACCAGAGACAAACTGCTCATCTTAAACGCTGTGTGTGTGTCTGTGCGAGAGTTTATGTGTGAGTATTGATTTGTGCTGATGTATAGCCTAGCAAATGTCGGCAGCAATGTCCAGACTCCTCTGGTATTGGATGGACACCATGCCGAGGTAATTAGCTAGTTAGCCTACTGTGTGAATTATAAACGCTAAATGATGCGCGTGCACACACACACACACACACTTTATATACTTTATTTGATTCCACTTTACAAGTCAAGTTACATTAGGAATCAAATCTTCTGAATAATCAAGTAGATTAAAGCAGTTCAGCTATCTATCATGAGTCTACAGGGGTGTGCAGACACACACACACAAACATACTATATTTGATCACATACACTGATCACTAAGCAACCACATGTCATTGAACATTTCACTCTGATTTACTTTAGTATATGAGATAAATAAAACTCCTTGTACAGTCGGTCAGATGTCAGGCATAATAACTGGTGTGCTGTTGAGTAATTTTCAGGGATATTGACATGGTCTTCGTGAGCCATACTCTGTCTTGAGATCTTATCCATTTCACCCTTGTTTTGTGATTTGTGAGTGAAATGGCAGTATGGAAAGACCAACTTTTGTTTAACTACAGGCGTAGCTGGTCCCTGCTATTGAAAAATAAGTGCATTTGACATACCAGATTGAAAGTAATCTTTTTCGCCATCTTGGTTGTGTCAGGTAGGCGTGTTTTTTGTGTGCACGCACGCACACGTGTCTGGGGCCCAGGTGGGGGGCCAATGAGCTCTCCGTGCCCAGGGGCCCTTGGAAGTACAGCCGTGCTCATTCTGGGTTTTGTTCAGCAACCCAGCTGCTGAGTTAGTGCTTTACAACCGCGTCCTTCCCCTCCTTTACCAGCTGTTTCATTATTCTTCCAACTGTCCCATTTTTGACGGCTTGAATTGTACTGTAATACAAGTGTTAACAACTAGGGAGCAATGTTTAATCACTTTCTGTTAGCTCTTTCACAACATAAACAACATAATTACACCTGAGGGACCATGGCAAGCTCTCATCCTACTGTGGTTGTCACAGAGACCATGAGCAACACAATTAAGACTACCAGTTGCCCTTGTCCTAAGGTAACACTGTTTATCTGTGATCAAGACACATTTCCTGCCCTTCTACATTCAAGCAGAACTCGACAAAAGTAAGTGGGTGGTTTTCTCTCTACTCTGAATGCCGTTAAGAATGAAAGGTGGTCAATGATATCATAAGACAGTATAAAGGTAGATTACTATAAGTGGAAGGAACACAAATTGTGTTAATCATCAGCCTCAAATCTTTTTTTTAAATTAAAAAGCTCCTAAATGAAAAGTAGTCAAGTTAAAGGCAGACTCCAGGCTACAGGCTGTACGGTTTGGCAACAGTTATTGACAGAGGAGACTTGTTATAAACAAGGGGGGGGGGCAGTTTCTTTATAGGCTCCTAAGCATTTACTTTTCACACACACACTCTCCACTGATGTATTTTAGGTACACCACAATGAGCAACTGTGATCCGTCTTCCAATGGCTTTGTGGTCGTTACCCATGTGTATCCACAACAAAGTGCCCAAAGTGATGTTTCACCCCAGACTGGAGCTGTGCCAACAGCCTCATCTCCGATTGGGAAATTCCTTAAAGGAGAACCAGCAGTCCTGGGAGTATGTTTATAATTGACACCATCACACTGCATCAGGCTGAAAAAAGCTCACATATAAATTGGTACATTTCAAGAAATGGTAGCATGCTTTCTTAATCAACTGTAACACGTTTTTGATGTATTTTTCCTGCATGTTTCTGAATAGCCTATATGTTTCATTTCTTGCAGACGGTCCAGATAATGACTGGCATTGTTGTATTCTTGTTTGGCATTGTGACTGCATTTCAATCATCAACAGTGTCCTCTTTCTCTGGTATCATGCTCTGGGGATCAATTAATGTGAGATTAATTCCCTTTTTTCTGCAGTCACAACATTTACTGAATTAATTAGCAAAGTCCATCAATATCATGCTCATTTTTATAAATACAGTATTTTTTCATGTATTAGCCACCCTGTGTATAAACCACAGGACAGTGTTGCTAATTCGAAACATAAAAATTGATACAAAAAAGATGTATTGACCACATCCATGAAAAAAGAATGAAGAAATGCATCCGTGTAGCCTGCCCCCATGCATGAACCTCATAGCTGAAGAAAGTTTGCAAAATCAATGTGTAAACTTTGGATAACAGATGTGAAATTACAGTACTCTCCATTAGCCTATATTTGTATACTGTAAATGATAAATGCTGTATATTTCTGTCTCTGTTTACAATCTAAAACATAGTTGTTGTTTTTTTATATCATTGGCTACCTAAAATGTAAAATGTCCTCTTTTTTTAGTACATTATAGCAGGCTCTCTTACTGTTGAAGCCAATAAGAGGTTCTGTCAGTGTTTGGTGAGTCATTACAGATTATCCAACACTCAGTTCCTGATTTCTTCATGACATATTTTTATTGAGTTATTTGCATGTGTGTTAGCCTGGCCTCGGCCTGCCTACGCTACATGTGTGTGTGATGACGTATTGATCCTCATGGTTTTCAGCTTTGAGTTGTGCTGTGAATCTAAGATATCTTGTTATTGTTTTCTGTTTTATCTTGCAGCTCAAGGCATCACTGGTGGTGAATGTCATAAGCACCATAACTGCTGGAATCTCCATAATTTTACATAGCTTTGATTTCATTTTGATCCGCTTTCATCAGAGTTGCCGTTATGAAGTGATATTGATAGTTTTGATAGTTTTGTCAGTGCTGGAGTTCATTGTTTCCATATGCGTATCTGCATTTGTCTGCAAAGCCACCTGCTCCTCAAATACTCAGGTGAGTATATAGTGACACTTGTTGCCCACTAGTCAGTCAAATTAGTATTGACTACACCTCTGAGCATGTTGTTTTTTTGCAGGTGGTCGTTTCAAGCCTGGTGCCCCCACCTTTTGAGGTACAGAGTCATGGAGAAGACCATTATGATTGACCTTACTGGCATGTGGGTGACTGGCTTGTGGATTCCTCAGCTAACCTTTTCATTTGGGCGTTTTTCCAGATGCCTCCCCTCCTGCCCAGTCTGGGTTCCCCTTTTCATCACAGCCGTGTTGATGGTCCGAGGGATGGCAAACCTGAAGATCTGCCCCCAGAGTACACCCCTACCTAAGGATGCGTCAGGTGCCTTCTGTAATAAAAATTGACGTTTTTCAGTATGCTTAATAGTACTACCCTTTTTGTTACTGTATGAATTTACTCCATGTACCAGAATGCTTTGTAATTTATTTGCTTCTGTGATTTACGACATTCTATACATGTGAACCAATCAAATGTCTTTGTTTGTTTTGCTTTTATTTGAATTGTTTAAGCAGCCAATGATTATTTGTTATTTGTTTATGCCGGGCCCACCGGAGCTACACCTTCCCCAGGACGACTGCTTCACCGCCGGTGCTGAGCCCACCGGAGGACCAACCGCCCTGCTGCTACTGCTGGTGTCACTGGCTACCTTAGCTAGCTCGAGGCATCTGCTTGCCTCTCGTCCCCGTCAGGATAACGGTCATCGGCTCGTTGGCTGAGTGGAGTGAAACTGTTCGTGAGTACATTTACACTGACACACACACACTCGAGTTTCGCCACGAGCGACCGGCGATTCGGACTGGTATTGTAGTGCTAGTGGTTGCTGCCCTGCCTTCAGCTCATAGAGCTGCCACCGAGCTCCAACGGCAAGCGCTTGGGTTGGGTTATTTTATTATTCTATGATTACTATTATTTTGTTGTGATCATTATTGTAATTTATATACTTGTTGTATATTGTTCATATTGTATAAGTTTATTCACACTGGTAACGTTTAGCTCTGTAAGCTAACAGGCTAGCCGACATTAGCTACTGTTAACCTTCGGTTAACTTTCTCCTGCATCCAGTCAGGGTGAACAATAGATCACCCTCTTTATTTCTGATTGAAGCTCTTTATGAAATAAATATTTTATTGTTACATTTCATTATACTTTTGGGTGTATTGGCAATTCATTTGTATGCATCCACCACTAGATTACTGGACCATTTCCACATTGATTATTTAAATTCTGTAGGAATACACTATACACGAGCTATACGGTAAGTGTAGTATTTTTACAGTGGAGGCACCGCGCTATTTAATTCTTTGATTGTGCTTAATTGTTAGCCTACTGGTATTCAGGAATATCAGCCAGCTCACCATTCCACCGCTGAGACCTTCAGGATCCTGTTTGCGCCATTGTGTTATGTATTGTAACTAGTGCCTATTTATGGGTTTCATCAGGTCCCTTTCCACAGGTGTATTAATCAAGCACCATGCAGTCTGCATTGATAATTAAGGTGCTTAATTTTATACACCTGTGGAAAGGGACCTGGTGAAACCCATGAATATGCACACACCCATTAAGAAGGGGTTACATAATGATAACTTAGATTTGTTTATCGCCTTTCAAGATATCCAAGGACGCTTAACAAAAACAAAAATGGAGGGAAAGGCCTCAGTGAATAGGTGTGATTTTAGGAGTCTTTTGAACGTGCCTATAGGGGCACTGCGTACATTCAGAGGCAGATTGTTCCATAGACTGGGAGCAGCAGCACAGCAGTAGCAGGGGAGACCAGCATCTGGTGCCCTTTCAAGTCAAATCATATGTGTTCTTAGTGAGCAAGGGTGAATAAGTAAAGTGAAATAAACCCTCAAGTCAACTAGAGTGTTCTGAGTCACTTCTTTGAATTGCATCTCAATTGAATGCAAAATGAGAGAAGAGGTTATCATCATCCAGTACTTCTGTTCAAAGATTTATATAGGTCAGAACCATTAAGGCTTTCTTGAACTGACTATAATAGATAATGTTGCCCTGTTGTTGTCTAATGAATTGCCATCATTAATAGCCTAGTGGTTAAGAGGTTTTGCTTCGTCTTGGCCGAGCGTCCAAACGAATCCTGTAAACGCACTGCCCGAAACCGCACTTTTCTGAAACCTGGTCCCAGAGTGGAGAAATCTGAAACCGTAGCCCGTTTGAATTCGTTTAGACAGCGAAACCGCACATCCTGCTTGCGTATCGATGATCGCCACACCTCAGCTGCCCTGGACTTGCACTTATAGTATTGCCTAACAATACTAGTTTTATAGGCCTACATGACATTACCTACGATTACACTCCGTAAGATAAATATCACAACTGGTGCTGCGCAGCGCCGATAGCTTATGACTTGGTGGACTGAACACTGTTTTTTCCCGGTGTTTTTTAATGCATTCTAGCTACTGTCAGTGACGCGAGAGAACTTAAGTTATTAGGAAAGTGCGGTGTAAGTTTAGGCTACATTAATTTGTGCGTAGTGCCAGTGTCATTAATTTATTTTACATGTCTTACAACATATATACATGCATTCACAGTCGAGTGAAATCAGATATAAGCATACAAAGACGCTTAGAACTCACGTTAAGCCGATGGTAGCACACTGAATGCAAATGCGCGATTTGATTTGATGCAGGCAAACGTATTGACTGTTACTAACGAAGGTTTTATAGCAATATTATAAATGTGGCGACAGAATAGCCTAGAACTTGGGTAAGCCTTGCGTTTAGTAGCCTAATGTGAATCACGGACTATCCTACAACCAAAGAAAGTAAAGGTGATTAGTAGGCCTACCTGCGTTAGCCAAATAAAGGACGGGACTGCACCCTTCACAAACCGTAAAATAAAGTTTATTAGTTTTACAGTTGTCTACAGTTGACAGTTCACCATCAGTCCACACAAACAATTCTGGTTTCCTTGCACTAGCCATTTCGTCATAGCCTATTCTGTCTGTTTGTAAAGCACAAACTTTGGTCAATTTCTGTAAAGAAACAGTACCACCTATTAGGGGTGGGCGATATATATCGTCTGCGATAATATCGTGATTGTTGTTTTAACGATGTGCAAATTTACATTATCGAGTATTTAAATTACTTATGGAGGGAAAACATTTGAAATCACGCATTGATAACCCATACATTCACTAAATCCAGGAGGTGTATGCAAGAGAAGCCCCGTTGCAGCAGAGCAAGTGTCACATGATCCCTAGTGGGTCCACGTTGTCACACGCAGGTCTAATGTTTATTTTGTGTAGCGAGATCAAGACGTAGCCTACAAGGGATTTTGTGCAGCTACTTCTGTTCACGTAGCATTGATGAGACAGTCCTTTTTTCCTACATGGTATTATATGGAGAGAAAACATTTGCCTTTGAGTATTTTAGTAGTCAGTTGTAAACAAAGAACTCTTCTCATGTAACCCTTTTGTAAATGGACTAAAGTTCGCTCTAAATATCTACGTGTATCGATTATGCTAACCGTTAGCATCTCTGTGGGATTTCTCATATATATTAGCCATAAGCTAACGCATTAGTTTCTATTCTGTAACTTGGAGTGCTAGCCTACATGATTTCTCTTAAACAAAACATCGAAGGGAATAACTGAGATGTACTCTGTTGGTCTGCTTAGTTTTACAGTGAATACTAAGTAAAGGTTTTTGAAAGGAACTTCAGCTTCAGATTTTCTCTTGAGACACTGTTAGGCCTAGTCATCTTCTCTAATGTAGCTGGCTAGACCATGTCATTGCCACACACACAAGTGGGGGCAAAATTGAAAATGTGTCATAGAGTGACAATGCATTGGTTGATTTGGTTAAAAAGTCACAGGTTAGGTTACTGGTTATTATAATGTTGATGCTATTCATAAATAATGAGCTGTAAAGTAACTCAGACTTTTACAATTTTTTTAAAGGATATCAACTAATTATCGTTATTGTCAAAATCACAAAAAATATCGAGATATTATTTTTTGTCCATATCGCCCACCCCTACCACCTATAGGCCTGAGGTATGAAGTAACGTGTTGAGATGGATCCGTTTGGACGCAAATATTCTTGATGCGGTTTCAGGGAAGACGGAGGAAAAAAAGATCGGTTTCGTACGTGTGGACTAGCCCTCAGTTATCAGCAATGTGTGTCTGTTATGTGTTTACAATCACTTGCATGTGCTGTTAAATGTCTTTAAAAAGCAAATAAAAAAACTATATTCAGCACAACCTGCTATTTTGAATTGCATTCTGTCCATACAGTGATAACTTATTGCAGTTCAACACACAAAGTGAAATGTAACTGGGGAAAAGGACACAGGAATAAAACTGAAAGAAGCTCTTCTAAAACAATTTGGACGTCCAAGTTGCTTACTGCATTGTCTAACATTGGTTACATCTGCCAGTGTGTCATGGCACTACTTATGGTCCTTCATGGTGCATAACATACTGCAGTTCATCCAGAAACCTAAACACAGTGTGCGTGTGTGTGTGGTGTGTGTGTATTTTACACACCTTGTAATAAAGTCAAGTCACAAATAAAAATTAAAGAAGCTCTTTTAAAACTAGAATACAAAACAAAATTCTTGTCTGTGTGTGTGTATTTTACACACCTTGTAATAAAGTCAAGTCACAAATAAAAATTAAAGAAGCTCTTTTAAAACTAGAATACAAAACAAAATTCTTGTCTGTGCGTGTGTGAGTGTGTACACAAAACCACTAGAAAATGACTTGAAGGATGGCAAAGGCTGGGGTTAGAAGTGTTCCATGTAGGACCCGTGGACCAGACTGAATCAAAGCATTTGCAGTGAACGTACATCATACAAACCTGTCTCATGATCTAGTAAGCCCTGGAAACTGGAGGCTGACTTTCAGACGCTGTGTTGAGCTGTGCAGAAGAGGCTGAAGATACCAAACTGGGCCTTTGAATATTTTTACCCTGACTGGAGATAGTAGCCTATTCATAATAGCCTATATGTAGGCTTCAGATGGATATAGGCCTATCTCTGGATTTCAGTATTATTGATATTTTTATTAGGACTATTATTATACTCATTTTGTTTGTATTTTATTTATATCCTGGGATTTTGTGATGTAGTTGACCGGGTTAACATTTCACTGCGTATGCTATATGACAACTAGGCTAAATCTATAATTGAATATCGAATCCTAGCACAGTACAGGCTGCGCAGACTTATACATACTTGAGCGTATCCTTGTGATGCAACCGGGACGAAAGGCATTGTGGGTTGCATGAGGTGAACGTTGTGCACGACATTGAAGGGAGGTTGTTTCTGTCAAGGTAAGCGGTTACTTTTATGGTTCAATTCAATATGTAAAGTGATTTTCCTTGGTAAAAGATGCTGTGATGTGTTTTGATTGAGTAGGTTTTGAGGGTGTTTTCGAATGACAACAAAATTGTGTTTTATAACCGCGCTAACGTAACGAATTGATAGCTTGCTGTCTTACTGAGATGCCGCTTGACCAATAACTTACTTAACCTTACGTTAGCTGCTCAGTATAATCATCTACCACTCCTGCTTTTTCTAGCAGCTATGGGTTGTGTTTTTTAGTGTTACGCAAGCAAATTACGAAAGGAAATGTCAATTTAGCCATTAGCGAACATGAAGCTATTGATGCACAAGGCGTTCGGATTTATGGTTATCAAAGATCCAGGTCCTGTTTTAAGTCGATTTGAGCCATATTTCAAGCTTCATATCGATAATTGACTAAGGAAGTTACTGGAATGTCATCTGCATGTTGAACTTGAAGCCGTGATTGCCTTAACTTTACCATCATTGACTTCAGCTTTAATAGGTGTATGGTCGGACAGTGACGATGACCGAGACTGTGTCCAACCACATGGGCTCAGTGAAGGTCGAGACCTCTTCCCCAGAATATAGCTCTGGATCGATCTGCACCACCACGGAGCTGTCCCATGCATCAGGACCACAAACAAAGTAAGAATAAGGCGACATGGGAGGACACTAATCCTCATGACAGTCAGTGTGCAACATTTTACTCCATTGACAATGCACTGTGACTTCCAAAGTGACAACCACCCTGATATAATGCTGCCTTTTTCCAGGTGCTCCTTCCCTAGAATGCCCCATGCACAAGGCGTCTGCACCTGCCCAGCAGGCACCAAAGACTTCCCCTTCCGTCCCAGAGACTCCTGCTCATCAGGACCGAGCCTATGAGTTTGTAGAGTGTCCAATGAAGGCAGCAAGAGGAGAGAACGGAGCAATGTCTGACATAAACCCTGCAAACATGGTATCATCACTTACAATTTCATTTAGTAAAGGTGCTCTAAGCGATGTTGGGTAATTCTGTTGACGTTCAAACAAAACAGAGCTAGCTCGCCCCTCCCTCCCGTGCAACTGAAACATCTGAACGTTTATCTTGTCTGAGATTGGCAGGAAGAGTTTGTTATGTTTCATGGTCCACGCTGGACCAGGCTGTTTTTGTTGCTCGGGCCGGGTCTGAACAGAACTGGGTCTACCCATCAGAACAGATGTTCTGGAACGCAATGCTACGCAAAGGGTGAGCTTACTGGCCAAGATGCTGGGGTTTTTAGCCATACATTGTACTTACTACTTTCTTATCGGACAAACATACAAAATGTTAGTATTAGAACAGACTTGGTCATTAGTCAGAAGATGTATTTGATCAAACCTGTTTCACAAGACCATTATTGTGTAACCATCACTAAAATAACACATTTAAACCTCTGCTGAAATTAGATGGCGCTGGAATGAGGGTGACATTGGACAGAAGGACATGAAAAGCATCATCAAGATTCACAACCAGAACAATGAGATGGCTTGGCAGGAGATCCTAAGATGGGAGGCTCTTCATTCAAAGTGTGTAGAGAATGATTGACATCCCAGCATAAGTTGTGACGTTAGCTCATTCACAGCCACACTAGATTGTACAAGCATACCAGCAACAGGACTTAATTGGGCTTTCCTTGCCGATGAAAATACCATGAGTCAGAGGATTAAACACATCAGGTAAATTGTATTCGTCCATAGACTGTACATTAGATACTGTTAATGATATAGCAGGCAGCAAGATGCGACCGTTAACTAAGATCATAACAGCTGATTCAGAATGCTGGAGCACGCCTGGTCTTCAATCAGCCAAAGAGGACACATGTAACTCCTCTCCTAGTTACTCTCCATTGGCTCCCTATAGTAGCCAGAATTAAATTTAAATATCTCACTTCGGCCTATAGGACACTAACTAGATCTGCTCCTAGTTATTTTAATTCAATAATCAAGCCTTACATCCCCAACCGCCCACTGCGGTCTTCTGGTGAGCGCATGTTGTGTCGACCAGTCATGAAAACTGGGTCTAATTCCAGACTCTTCTTCAGTGGTTCCATGTTGGTGGAATGAATTGCCCAGTGCTCTCCGTTCCTGTGGTAGTTTTGGGTCGTTTAAGAGGGGTCTAAAGACATTCCTATTCAACATTTACTTAGTTGTTTAAGCGCTTATGTGTTATGGTTTGTATAATGTTGTTTTATTTTAATTGGGCTGTTAATTCATTTGACATTATTGTTTATTATTGATATTCTCCTTAATGTAGTCTTAGCATGTCATTGTTTTTATATTATTGATTGAATGGACATTATTGTTTATTATTGCCTTTCCCCTTTTTTTTTCCATTGCTTTTTTATTAGGCTATTGATTGAATTGATATTATTGTGTACTATAACTATTCTCCAGTCCTTACTATATTTGACCTACATTCTAATCTGTTCCCTGTTCAATTTTAAATATTATGTTGTTTTGTATTTATGTGTCGCTTTGGACAAAGGTGTCTGCTAAATCCATAACCACCACCAACATCATATGTGAAATTCGTGGCACAATTCAAACTGGACCAAAAAATAATTGTTATCTCTCCATTAACTCCCGTTCATATTTTTTTGAAAGATAGGTCCCTTGTAGCGGAAGTAAAACGGAAGTCACTGGGACACTCTATGACTTACCTAGGCCTCCACACACACACACACACACACTCTTAATCTCTGTTCTGGCCTGTAGGATTACCCTCACAGAGAGCTATACTCAAAATATGTTGAATTAAATATAAAAATAATCATTTTTTAAATTAGAATAATACCTTTCTCGAAAAAAGGTTTCGATCCGTTGGCTCAGTCATATTGACCTGTGGGAGACGTGGATTTATTTTGTGAGTTGCTCAATTTTGTGAATTTGAGAAGTGAATTGCTATGACTTACCTAGGCCTCCACTTTGGTCGAATGCCATTTGAATTCAGAGCAAGTAAATTAATTCCAAGCGCTATTATGACATCAAATTCAAGGTCACTTTAGAATGCCACCTGACGCTTTGAGTAGTTAATGATTACGTCATAATTTGTTACCATGGAAACCCATCATGAAATGGCCTAAGCATAGACCTCTCCAGAATAAGTCCCGCCTGCTAACTTCCGTATCCATCCAACTTCCGGGCGTGGATTGTCTATGGGAAATAACATGGCGTTTTGAAAGATCGTACCTGTCAAACTCTGTAGGTGACAAAGTAGAAAAAGCTGCTGGGCAGATTAGCCTACACACTTCTGCCATCTAGTTTCCACTGGATTTTTTGATTTTCGGTGCCGTTTAAGTAGTATAGTCTATAGTATACTACTTAAACGGCACCGACAATCAAAAAATCCAGTGGGAACTAGATGGCAGAAGTGTGTAGGCCAATCTGCCCACCAGCTTTTTCAACTTCGCTACCTACAGATGTTTTACCGGTATGATATTTCGAAACGCCATGTTATTTCCCATAGACAATCCACGCCCGGAAGTTGGATGGATACGGAAGTTACGGAGGCGGGACTTATTCTGGAGAGGTCAATTTCTGTCGGGAACTATCTGGCCATGAATAAGGTAAATATGATGAAAGCCACTAGTTGCAAAAACAGTAGAGCCTACCACCTAACTCTTACATGAATACTGAGTAGCAAACTTATTATTTCTTTCATGACGCCCATGGGCCTTAATGATTGAGGCTACAGGCAAAGAAATGTAGGCTACAATTCTTCATAATTCCACATACTATTTAGGCTACCATCTATGAGCTAAGGCTAGTATAGCCTATGACAAGTGTATAAATACTAATTACCTTGACTGGATGACGGATTGAAGACCGTGGCGTTTTTTAAAACATGTTTTGATAAGAAAAACCTACTATTCACAATGGAATAGGGATCAAATGCGAGATTATGTAAGTACGGTAGAAAACCTTAACGAAGAGCAGACCACTCAAAAGTGAACTTTGTTGTATCACCAACATTCTCTGCTCATCGTCATGACGCAACAATACACGATAAAAGATGAAGGCAAACCATAACTCGATGAAATGGAGAGTAGGAGAGGAGTTGCATGTGTCCTCCTTGGCTGATGGAAGATAAGATGCATTAATTGAATATCTTTATTTGATTAAAACATCAGGTAGGCCCTAAATCAACCGTGTATTCAGAAGCACCAAGTAACAAGCACATCATGTATAAGGATCAATAATAAATGAACTGTCAAACCTAATGGCATTAGGTTAGAGTTTTTGCCTGTTGCTTACACACTTTAACTCTACACAGAGCAAATAAGACACAGCATTTGGAGATAAACAACTCACATCTATTGGAAGAGCCAAAATATAGGAAAAGGATTTTAGTATGATTATTTTGCATTTCTATAATTATTTAGATTGCTTGTAGGACAGTTTAATTGAACTGAAGATAATATATATTTCAATTTAGGTTAAAGCTGATTTTCTATTGGCTAGTGTAATTTGCTGTTTTGCGCATAGAAAAAATTGTTCAGACACTGAATGTGGCATGCGCGTGTTTGAGACTTAGACATGTGTGTTGTATGGAAGCAAACAGCTTTTTGACCGTCATCCGTAATCCTTTTTTTTCTTGTCATGCTGAACTTACCAGACAGTAATGAGGAATGTTTAGTCATCATTTGATAATCCTGTACACTGAAAAGAGTGACTTTGAGTGAGATTGTCGACTGGATAAACAGCATCAACGGTCAACTGAGTGTCGTGAGTAAGCTATGGAATGAATGAGGTGGATAATGGTGGAAATGACATATGAATACGAGTCAGAAAACCTTTAATATAGCACACATGCAGAGGTGGTACAATTAATAGTTATAAGGAAGTACTAAAACAAAATTTGCCACTACATTTATGCGAAAATGAAGCACTGCAATCAAAATTCAACAATCCTTTCTAAAAAAAAATGTCCTTTCAACAGCAACACACTGATGTGCTTTATATAAAATACTGCAGTCTTTGTGTTTCTATTTTTATTGTCATTTTCTTAGACTCGGTCTTCTGTGAAAGTAGAATTTCTGCAGTGATCAGCTGACATTTTTTACAACAAAAGTTTTTTTACAAAAACAAACATTCTTACAAAAATAAAGAAAAATAGGTCACATTTATCAATGCAATACTGTAAGTGAATCTACACTAAACAAATGTAGTAGTATAAATTAAATATAAGTATGCACAGTGTATTAGCAGTTACCTTATCAGAGCAGAAAAAATATGGCTATGTAATTTGAACAATGTATGAACAACATGTACAGATATGTGCAAGTTAGTGGCAGTACCATTATCGTAGTAGTAAGAACAATATAGATAAATGCAGTATATTAACAGAATATATTACAGAAAAACTGAATAAATATGGATAATTAGTATGAACCATATAAACAGTCCTACAGCTATGTGCAGCGTGGTAACAGTACCATTATAAGCAATAGCAACTCTCCATTGACTTGTGAGCTGGAAAAAAGAAACTTCTATCAGGCCAATCACATTGTGTATAGAGTCCGAAGGTACCGTGTGAATTTCATATGGATACTGCTGCTGGCGAACAGCGGTCTTTGAATCGCGACTCGAGTTAAGCTTTTTTTAAATTAGCAAAAGTTTGATCAACTAGCCAACTCCACTGGTGGGAAAATGCATGGGACTCTCATGAGTTGTAGCGCTATCCTATTGCGTGCAGAGGAAATTTGAAAGACAACCGTTTATCCCGCCCCTCGGATTGAGAAGTGCCTATGGTAAGTTCCCAGACCCTACATCTTGATGTGGGTCTGGCTCGTCAGGCTACTTGTACTCTGCACAATGACAATAAAGTTGAATCTAATCTGCTCTAATATAATTTAATCTAATCTAATCTAAAAAACGTGGCTTTCCAAAAACCAGAAGAAGGCCCAAAAGCAGAAGCCCTGCAGGCCCCTCAGCAGGTGTGCTGGCCACGCCCACGCCGCCAATACCTGCAATGACACAGACAAACCAGCAGAAAAAGCACAAGCAGGGACCTCACAACACACACACACACATTTCTGAGTTATTAAAGCTAAATGATGTCCCCATTTCAGAAGTTTTGGTTGCGTTTGTCCATCATTGAAGGAGTCTGGGCTGGGCTGTTTCGTATCCCGTTCTGGGCAGTTTGTATGTGTGTAGACAGAGTTGAGATGGAGGGAAGGACACACACACACACACTCAACCCTTATCTGACTGCTCTCAGTGTGTGGAAGGACACACACACTCAACCGTTCTCTGACTGCACATTTTGAGGGCCAGATGTACTAATGCTTTTAAGCCCACTTTAGGCGTATTTGTTTCACAATGTGCACGTAAAATCATGGCGAGGTATGTATAAACAGGCCGCACTGAGGTAAAGGCGCAGACTGCCTGTCGCTGGAGCTGAAAATGGCAAATTGCGCTTTTCCGTGTCATGCATATGCATTCATGGGAGGGTCAAGGGAAAGTGGGTGTTTAACATAAAGAGATGAGAGGGGAAGCGTAAAGAGCGCCTAATTAAGTATTCCACGGTATGTACAAAAACTCTTTGCGCCTAAATATTTACGCCTTGTAAAAGCAGGTGCTAATCCAAATTGAGGTTAAATGCGTCAATAAGAAAACCTTTCAACGACAACAGAATCGCTAATTAGAGCACCAGTTTTGCGTCTTGTACTATATCAAAAGCAACCTTAACTTTCGTTGGTCTTTCCAATGTCTTACTTTCACTTTCACGTCATCCACTTAAACTTTCCTACTTGCTAGATTTGACCAATCTACCATAGCCTATGTGCACAAGTTAGCCTGGCGGGCCATCCTATATCATTGACATGTATAGTCTGGAATCGAATCATTCACCTGCTTAATCCAAGGGGCGGGCAGAGAATTGTCTTTCAAACTGTCTAGGCATGCAATAGGCCAGCGCTACGACCATATCCGTATCCGGTCGGCAAAACGGCAAATACATCCTTCTTCGAAAGGAATGACTTAAGTGCATTGTGTTGCTCTACTTTCAAAGAAAAGCACAAGTCCAACTCCTCCAAAGTTGACGCCAACGCCGATTCAAACAACCGCTCTTCGTTCGCCATAGCCACCTTCCTTGTTGTTCACCGTCGCAGGACTGTCGTTATCCTGTTAAGCCCGCCTTAAGACTCTAACAAAATAGAGCGCTGTGATTGGATGAGGTCCACGGCGTTAGCCAATCGAAATTCCTATGGTTCGATACTAGACGTACAGGCTGAGCAAATTAATTTGCTGCCGCTAGGGTGCGTCTAGATTTCTAGGCTATGCACAAGTAGTTTAAGTAGAACTACTGATCTTCATTATCTCCCTGCTTGTTGACATCTTATCATGTATTGTACTATTTCATGATCGCTAAACGTTTGATTCTTTTTAATGTTGTCATCAGTTAACTTCATTCAACTGTGCTTGTATGTAGGCTATGCCGTTCAGTTGTGGACATTCGTAAATTGCGGTAGGGGGTGGAAAAAGGCGCAGATTACCTGATGTTAAGTGAAAGTTTGATAAATACCACGTACCACAGCGTTCGCTATCTAGTTTGTCCATGGCACTGATAACGCTACATTCGCAAATGTACGTACATCTGGCCCTCAGTGGCCCACACACACACAACCCTTTACTGACTGCTCTCTGAGTGTGTGGAAGGTTTGTTGCTTAAGCTGGGACCATGGGACATGGAGGAGACCTTGGCTGGAGGATCTGAGGGACCTGGGGGCTACATGGGGATGAATGATATCAACTATGTAGCTGGGGGCCAGGCCATGAAGAGCCTTAAAAACCAACAGCAGTATTTTAAGTTGTATCCTTGTGTAACGGGAGAGAACGTGACTGTAGTGGTTGGCTGACGTCACTGCCTAGCAACCAGGGCAGTTTACAAACAGAGGAGACGTGAAGCTACACGGTTTTTAACAGTCGGGTAAAAAGTTACTTAAAGTAAGAAGTTACTAAACAAACTACGGATCATTAACAGTTCAGAACAAGAGGGTCACACAGTCACGGAGGTCGATAGTCTCGTTTCAGTAGGATTCAGTTGAGTCGACATCGCGGAGTTTAATCCGGACGTGACAGTTCTTGTCTGAGCGAAACTAACGTTAAACTAACTGGAACTGTTAATGCTTGGCGTAGCTAAGTTAATAGGAGAGCCGTCGTATACCCCCAGGAGTTATAGACGTCAGTCCTAGGAGCTGTTTATATTACTGTCAATAGACAGACAGAGAACGGACAGAGAAGACGGAGTTTTGCCACAGTGACACTACAACTTGGTGGAGCCTTGAGTGTAACCGCTAGCCTGGAAGCTAACCGCGCGCAGCTAGATTTCCACAATTCAACAGCCATTCCCTGGGCAACGGAGCTTCGCGTTTCCCTGCCAACCAGTGACCACTCTCCGCTGCAGGACCTGCCAAGAGGTGTAGCCGTGTTTATTTTATATCGCTAAGGAAAAGGTACTGTACATTCTCTTACATTCTTCAGCGATTGGATTAACAAGGAGGATTTTTGAAAGACAAGGATTTTAAAACACTTGCAGGAGCAGGCTTTCCCAATTGAAAAGCCTGTCCTCTCGGGCTGAATCGATATTGATGGACTTGTGTCACACAGCGCCCTAGAAGTGAACTTTTTATAATATTGTCAACTGGTATTCGAATTGTATTTATACGTGATATTTATTCTATTTAAATGGTATTTATTCTAAGTGATTATCTTACTTAAATTATATTTATTGCTGTTGGTATCTATTCAATTGAACGGAAAGCTTATTTATTCAATTTTGTGGTTGAAATTATCCAATGGTTTACTGCTGTCAATTGTAAAGACAATTGAATGGAAGTTTATAGCAGTTTGATGATACATTGTAGCATACAGAATGTTAGTGAATGGGATCCCATCTATGTTATTGTGTGTGATACTTCATTTTGATATTTTACTAATTTAATTGAAACTTTATTGAACATTTTGAGACTTACTTATTTAATAATACATTTCCATTTAATATATTGAAACTGGTCCTGTCTATTTTCTGGTCTACATAATGGGTAATATCACAGTGGGTCCGCAGATCACCATTATTATCCTCACCCAGACGGTAGGTTCATTATAGCCACGCACTATCAGGGGACACACTTTCTAGTTTATCTCACGGTTACATTTGGCGTCACGAAACAGTACGAGTGTGCATAGTTAGTGGTTGTGGTTATGACAGAGCATTCCAACTCCGAGCCAGACAGTCCAAAAGATGTCTGAATTAGAAGACCTGCGGAAAGAATTTGTAGAATTGCAGAGGAGGCTGGCGGAACAGGCAGGTGCACTGCAGCAGGCACGGACTGAACAACAGGAGGCCCTCTCATTAGCTAAACTTGTGATTGAGCAGCAGGCAAAGGCTCAGACTACAGTCTACATCCCACGTGAACGTAAGCTTCCAGACTTTGGAGGAAAGCCTACAAAAGTTGGTGATTTGACTATTGAAGAATGGGTAGCTGCCATGAAATCTGCTTTTCAAGTGATGAGAGTCCCGGAGGAAGATCGTGCTGAGCTAGTCAAACAACATCTGAAGGATGAGGCTAAATCCACAGTGAAGTTTCTGCTCCCAGGTGGAAAACAATCAGCCAGAGACATCTTTGATACTCTTTTAGACACATATGGTGACAAAGTTCCAGTGGGGACCAGACTGAGAGAGTTTTACGACAGAAAACAGCAGCCTGGAGAAATGTTACGGCCCTATGCCTATGACCTACAAGAGAGGTTAAGCCGCATTTCACGCAGAGACCCAGATAGAATCCCCAATGCAGATGCTGTGCTGAAAGAACAGTTGGTGCTTGGCCTGAGGGACGACTTTCTAAGGCGTGAAATGAAGAAAAGGCTTAAAGAAGAACGGGGCCTTTCCTTCATTGACTTAATGCAATCTGCAATCACCTGGTCTGAAGAAGAAGAGGTGCAAACCTCCACCTGTTCAACAACAGGGCCTCGTCCTAGAGTAGCCATGCACGCCGCAACAGCCGCAGATAGCGCTGCTTCACCTCTGACAATGGAAGCACTGAGCGATGCTATAAAGAAGATAACAGCCCGCCAGGACGAGTTGTATGAAGCGTTTCAAAGCACTAACCGGAGCTACTCTGCTGGACATCTCCCAAAAAGGACTCCGCTTAAAGATCATGAAGGACAGTACATCTGCTATGTCTGTGGCGAGTCTGGGCACACCAAGAAATGGTGTCCACAGAGGGGAACTAGGGCGAGGGCTCCTACATCCAGACAGCGCAGCTCTGACAGGTCAACACCTGGACCGAGTTCTGCAGAGACAGCTCCACGGTCTTCTGGGCCACCCATGATTGGCAGTCAGACAGCAGCGTGTGTCACAGACACTGTAGACAAGGTTCTGAAGGAAAGTGCTTTTGGCGATTGCTGGACAGTGGAGCTGACCATATGTGGAGTGAAGACCACCTGTCTGTGGGATACAGGATCAGAAGTAACCACCATCACTGAATCCCACTTCAGAAAGCATTTCGGAGAAGAAGAGCTGGTGTCTGCACAGTGGGTGGAGTTGACTGCTGCAAATGGGCTCGATATTCCAGTGCTGGGGTGCCTTGAAGCTGACGTTGAATGTTTTGGGAAGCCAGTCTGCCGAACCTGCGTCTTCGTGTTGAAGGACAGCCACCCCGATACGAGGCGGATGAATGGACTCCCAGGTATCGTGGGGATGAATGTGATAAATGACCTCGCAGCCCTGCCAGCAGGATTTGGAATGAAGAAAATGGGACGATACTGCCCTCACACCCAAGAAGCTGGTATCCGACAAGTGCTTGCAAGGGCTAAGAGAGAGGCTGAATTGGCAGGCCCAGATGGCAAAATTGGCTATGTTCGAGTTGCCGGCCGACAGACTGTTGTTATTCCCCCACACAGCGAGAGGATAATCGAGGGCTGGTGTAGGGTGTCCCCTAAAATACAGTGCCAAGTGCTAGTGGAGCCTACACCCCGGGCGAATGTCAAGAAAGGTCTTTTAGTTGCCAACATCCTTGCTAACACTGCGGATGGCAAGGTCCCAGTACGGTTGATGAACTCAAGCCCGAAAGCCATAAGGCTAACACCCAGGGCCAAGCTAGCGGTTGTGTGCAAACCGCAAAGAGTGTTTCCCAAAGAGCTGATGCAGTTTGAGGAGAAAGAGGGGGTAATGCACGTTCGGCAGATTGCACACAGAGACTCCACTGTGACAACAAAAGCTGACATTATGCCAGTGCCAGTGCAAGTAGACCTCGAGAAACTCACTCCTCCACAGCGTCTGCGTCTGAGTGCTTTGCTGGAAAAATATAAGGATGTGTTCTCCAGTAATGAGAATGATTATGGTTACACGACAACAGTGACACACAGAATCCCTACTGGAGAAGCACCACCCATCAAGCAGAGACACAGGCGAATCCCACCACAGATCTATCAAGAGTTTAAAAGGCACGTACAAGACCTGGTCAGCCGAGGGGTGTTACAAGAGAGCTGCAGCCCATGGGCGTCTCCTGCCGTCATAGTCATGAAGATGGATGGAAGTGTTCGGTTTTGCTGTGACTACCGGAAACTTAACCTTGTCACATGTAAGGATGCATATCCGCTTCCACGAGTGGAGGAATCATTAGATGCTTTGGGCAAGGCTGAACTTTTCTCAACTCTTGACTTGACAGCTGGCTATTTTCAAGTGGCAATGAATGAGAAGGACAGGGAGAAGACTGCTGTCACCACACCCTTTGGCCTCTTCGAATGGACAAGGATGCCATTTGGCCTATGCAACGGCCCAGCAACGTTCCAGCGCCTCATGGGTGTCGTGCTGGGTGACCTGTCTTTCGACATCCTCCTGATTTATCTCGACGACATCATAATCTTTTCACAAGATTTTGAGGCCCACTGTGAAAGACTAGAGACAGTTTTTGAACGGTTGAGTCAGCATGGCCTGAAACTGAAGCCAAGTAAGTGTTTCTTGCTGAAGGCGGAAGTCCAGTTCCTGGGTCACGTAATTTCCGAAAAAGGCATCCAAGTGGACACAGAGAAAGTGAGAGCACTGGAAACGTGGCCTGTCCCTAAGTCTGTGAAGGAAGTGAGGCAGCTGATCGGATTTATGAGCTACTACAGACGGTTCGTCCCAAAGTTTGCCCATCTGGCTCAACCCCTACACTCTGATGGGGAAGGGTGGGAATGACAACAGAGGTAGAACCACTGACCCATTCAGGTGGACAGATGAATGTCAGACGGCCTTTGATGAGCTGAAACGCTGTCTTCTATCACCTCCGATCCTCGCCTATCCTGACTTCGCCCTCCTGTTCATTTTGACCACTGATGGGAGTTTGCAAGGGCTCGGGGCGGTGTTGAGTCAAAAGCAAAATGACACTGAACGTGTTATTGCATTCGCAAGTCGAGGCCTGAGGAGAACAGAGAAAAATGATAAAAACTACAGTGCTTTCAAATTGGAACTTCTTGCCTTGAAGTGGGCTGCAACGGAAAAATTCCGCGACTACCTGTTGTTTTCGAAGTTCACAGTCATCACTGACCACAACCCCCTACGGCATCTCGAGACAGCAAACCTCGGTGCAATGGAGCAGAGGTGGGCAGCCCAACTAGCTGAGTTTAATTTCGAAGTCTGTTACAAACCAGGCAGGCAGAACACCAATGCAGATGCCCTCTCGCGGATTCCTTGGGGGGAGGAACCAGAGAGTGAAGACTTGGGGAAGGACTTCATTAGACTTGGCCTGAAAGAGGTGCGAGCGAGTCTGTGGCCTGCCTCTGCCCATCAAGGTCCATTAACTACAGGAGCTGTGCATGCAGTTGTTAAGAAAGTGATCAGTGGCCAAAGTTGGAGTGAAATTGAAGAGGAGCAGAAAAGGGACCCAGTGATTGGACCTGTCTATAGAGCAGTGGAGAAAAAGAATCAACCAAAGCTCTCCGAACAGCGTGCTATGCCTCCAGCGGTCAGACGCCTGGTCAAGCAGTTTGAAAGGCTGAGCCTGAGAAGGGGTGTGCTGTTCAGACGGATTTACGACCCGAGAGATGGTGAAGAAGTTAACCAACTCCTAGTCCCTGAGTGTATAAGGCGACGGGTGTATGAGGCCGGACATGAACATGGAGGACATTTTGCCAGCAGGAGCACATTGGAGCTTCTCAGGAGGGAACACTACTGGCCAACAATGGCTCAAGACATCAAAGCCTGGGTGATGGAGTGTAGGCGGTGTGCTTTAGCAAAGGATGTCTTCCCCAGGAACCGTGCTCCCATGACATGCACAAACATCACTGCCCCTCTCGAGGTGCTTGCGATGGACTACACAATCCTGGAGGCATCAACTGGAGGCTATGAGAATGTCCTTGTCCTCACTGACATGTTCACCCGCTTCACAGTCGCCGTTCCAACTAAAGACCAGACCGCTAGGACGACGGCAAATGCCTTACTGAAGCACTGGTTTGTTTATTACGGCTGCCCAGCTCGCCTACACTCAGACCAAGGTCGAAGTTTTGAGGCCAAAGTCATTAAAGAGATCTGCAAAGTCTACAGTATTGGGAAGAGTAGAACAACCCCTTACCATCCGCAAGGCAACTCCCAGTGTGAGAGGTTTAACAGGACGATGCATGAGATGCTTAAGACACTCCCACCTGAGAAGAAAAGAAAATGGAGGGAACACTTACCGGAGTTAGTGCTTGCCTATAACAGCCATGTTCATTCGTCCACAGGCTACTCGCCTTTCTACTTGATGTTCGGGAGGGATGCTCGGTTGCCGATGGATGTCCTTGGTGGCAGGGACCTAGAGGAAGATGAGGCCAGTGAACTAGATGAGTGGGTCAAGTGTCACCACGACCGCCTGAGGACTGCTGTGGAGGTGGCAAAAGCAACAGCAGAAGACAACTCCAGAAGGCGGAAGAGAACATATGACCGAAAGTCCAGAGGTGCCCTTGTCCGGCCGGGGGACAGAGTGCTGCTGCGTAATCACAAACCTAGGGGTAGAAATAAGATACAAGATACCTGGGAAGCCTCACCCTATATAGTGATAGGACAAAGTAACTCAGACATACCAGTATACACCATACGTCCAGAGCAAGGAGGGACTCCAAAGGTTGTACATAGAGACCAGTTAAAGCACTGCACATTTGAAACAGTACCCGCCCAAACTTCTAGGCACCTATCACAGGATCAGGCAGAAACTGACTCAGAGGATGGGAGCATTTTTATTGTTCCACCTACAGCACATACACCTGAGACACATTCAGGCGTGCCAGGTCCAGGGTTAGATGAGATAATACAAGGGAATGTTGAGGGGCCAGATAGTATGCCAGAGTCCAGTGATACAATGGAGTCAGATGACTCAGACAGTGACCAGCGGTCTAGGCGCCCTATTAGGAGCACTAGGGGTGTTTTACCCTCAAGTTATAGACAGTATATTATGGACTAGTGTCCAAACCCTGACTGTAAATAGGAAATGTGTGTGCTTGAAATGAATTTTCTGAATAATTAAAAAAAAAAAAAAGTTTTTTTTATGTTTCTTTCTATTTGTGTTTTGGTGATAACTTAAACCGATGTGTTTTTCTGTTGCAGGGGCCTGCGGATGCAGAGGGGTCACTGGCATGGCAGGGTTTAGCAGGGGGGAATATGTAACGGGAGAGAACGTGACTGTAGTGGTTGGCTGACGTCACTGCCTAGCAACCAGGGCAGTTTACAAACAGAGGAGACGTGAAGCTACACGGTTTTTAACAGTCGGGTAAAAAGTTACTAAAAGTAAGAAGTTACTAAACAAACTACGGATCATTAACAGTTCAGAACAAGAGGGTCACACAGTCACGGAGGTCGATAGTCTCGTTTCAGTAGGATTCAGTTGAGTCGACATCGCGGAGTTTAATCCGGACGTGACAGTTCTTGTCTGAGCGAAACTAACGTTAAACTAACATTAACGTTATTTGGTAGCTGGAACTGGAGCTAACTGTTAATGCTTGGCGTAGCTAAGTTAATAGGAGAGCCGTCGTATACCCCCAGGAGTTATAGACGTCAGTCCTAGGAGCTGTTTATATTACTGTCAATATACAGACAGAGAACGGACAGAGAAGACGGAGTTTTGCCACAGTGACACTACAACTTGGTGGAGCCTTGAGTGTAACCGCTAGCCTGGAAGCTAACCGCGCGCAGCTAGATTTCCACAATTCAACGGCCATTCCCTGGGCAACGGAGCTTCACGTTTCCCTGCCAACCAGTGACCACTCTCCGCTGCAGGACCTGCCAAGAGGTGTAGCCGTGTTTATTTTATATCGCTAAGGAAAAGGTACTGTACATTCTCTTACATTCTTCAGCGATTGGATTAACAAGGAGGATTTTTGAAAGACAAGGATTTTAAAACACTTGCAGGAGCAGGCTTTCCCAATTGAAAAGCCTGTCCTCTCGGGCTGAATCGATATTGATGGACTTGTGTCACACAGCGCCCTAGAAGTGAACTTTTTATAATATTGTCAACTGGTATTCGAATTGTATTTATACGTGATATTTATTCTATTTAAATGGTATTTATTCTAAGTGATTATCTTACTTAAATTATATTTATTGCTGTTGGTATCTATTCAATTGAACAGAAAGCTTATTTATTCAATTTTGTGGTTGAAATTATCCAATGGTTTACTGCTGTCAATTGTAAAGACAATTGAATGGAAGTTTATAGCAGTTTGATGATACATTGTAGCATACAGAATGTTAGTGAATGGGATCCCATCTATGTTATTGTGTGTGATACTTCATTTTGATATTTTACTAATTTAATTGAAACTTTATTGAACATTTTGAGACTTACTTATTTAATAATACATTTCCATTTAATATATTGAAACTGGTCCTGTCTATTTTCTGATCTACATAATGGGTAATATCACAGTGGGTCCGCAGATCACCATTATTATCCTCACCCAGACGGTAGGTTCATTATAGCCACGCACTATCAGGGGACACACTTTCTAGTTTATCTCACGGTTACACTTGACTGGACTGAAAGCAGCCACCGCTTATCATCCAGGTCAATGCGAACGTTTCAACAGGACATTTCATGACTTGCTCAGGACTTTACCCCCTGAAAAGAAGTGTAAATGGCCCCAGTTGCTCCCTCAGCTCCTGTTCGCCACAGTGCACCAGTACACACATCCTGGATGGAATTGGCATACTATAAGATCAGGCCGTATGGGGAGGAGGGCCAAGTAGACATATCATTCATTTCAGAAACAGATGAGAGACACAGAGCATATACCATGAAGATCATTTTATTGGTGATTTTTAGCGTGAAAATAAAAAATAGAGCTGATACTTCACTAGATGAAATGGACTGCATTTGTAAAACACTTCTGGGCATACACCGATGGCAGAGGCTGCCACGCAAGGCGCCAATCTGCACATCGGGAGCACTTTAGGGTTCAGTGTCTTGCTCAAGGACACAGATGGCAGAGGCTGCCACGCAAGGCGCCAATCTGCACATCGGTAGCACTTTAGGGTTCAGTGTCTTGCTCAAGGACACCGATGGCAGAGGCTGCCATGCAAGGCGCCAATCTGCACATCGGGAGCACTTTAGGGTTCAGTGTCTTGCTCAAGGACACCGATGGCAGAGGCTGCCATGCAAGGCGCCAATCTGCACATCGGGAGCACTTTGACACTACGATAGGGTAAGGGGGAGTCGACCTTGAACCGGCAGCCCAGTGATGAGGATGATGATATTTAGGTGAAGCAGCGAAGGCACCTGAAAAACCTGTGAGCAGAAAACAACATAATCGTGCACACACACATACACACATCATTACTAACAGAATAGTGACACACACACACACACACACCAACAAAGCAGTGACAGCTTGGTCAAAATGAATCTCCTGCGCACACATACTCATAACAACCACACCCACTCACACAGCACATACAAACGCAGAGACACACAAAGACACACACACATGCAGACACACACATACACACACACAAAGACACACACACGCAGACACAAACACAGACACACATACAGAAACACACACACACACACAGTGTCACACACACACACCTTCTCTTCAGGCCCATCTTCTTGGGTTTCTTGCTCTTCAGTGTGTCCTCTTTGCTCCTTTCCTCCTCCTCCACGTCCACTGGCCCTCCAGACTGAAAGGAGCCGCGCAGCAGAGACGCACAATTAAACACTAGCACTGCTCGCATGGGTCAAGCCAAATAGAATAGGGCTGGGCGATATGGACCAAAACTGATATCCCGATATTTTTGGGCTGATTGGCGATATACGATATCGATACGATATTGATATTTCAAACAGAAAGAGCGAAGTGCTTCATATATTCACTCAACACAACAATTATGACAACACAGCCAGTTTTAATTATATTAATTTCAGACTGCTCTAACAGAGCTGTGCAAAAAAGTGTAAACAATAACATAGGCCTACAATAGGCATAGGCTACAGTTGCTCTGATAAAGCTGTGCAAATAACAAAAGACCAAAAGTTGACCCTGACTGACAACGCAGGCCTACATTGTACTGCACAATGCAATAGGCTATTTTGGGCACAACAATATTGAAAAAAACTGCAGTTTTGTCACACAATGCAGTTTTTTTACCTGTAAGGGTTTGATAGGGCCTAGATGACAAGCAAATGTAGACTATGATGGCCTAGACATGTTGCTATCAACAACAAAAATAGTTTTAAACAATTAGGCTACTTAAACAACGTAACTGAGTCACTCATCAAGAGTGTGATAGACGCTACCGTCGTTTTGTATGCATTCATTTTTGCATGTTCCGGTTCGTAAGAAAAATCCCTATGCACGATTGAATGGGGTTTCAGGAATCATAAAAAAAGATGCCCTAACTGCTCGCGAGTCGCGTGCATATCCTCTTAATAAAATCAGCGTTTAGGTTGTCTCCCTGAGGACTTTAGATCTGCTACTGTCGCTAAACGCAAGCATTCATCAGTGTATTTAAATTAGCTAGGCTATGTACCAAAAATGACATTTTACCGTGAGTCGAAGAGCTGTAGCTGCTAAACAGTGTTGTAACTTAAATCTGCGTGTACAAAACCGCTTGGAGCTCCAGTGGAATTTTGATTTCACAACGAGAATTCTCGGTCTAGCCGTTGATGTGCCGACGGAATAGGCATCAGCACCAACCTCTGATCAAGGTAAACAAAATCTGACTCAGTGTCCGTCATGTTTGAAAGTTTGTAGTGCTGCGAGGGAGAACATGCACACGCAAGGGGCGCAGTTGAGCAGAGCTGCGGCTATCTGAATGGTCTGAACACAGAAGAGCAAGTGGCTTTGATAAAATGGCCCATTATTTGACATAATACCGGTATTACGATATTGTCTCAACTACATATTGTTTTCAAAAATATATCGGTCGTAGTCATAATACCGATATATCGCCCAGCCCTAAAATAGAACTCAACATGATCAACTCTTCAACATTGATTCTGTGTGTGTGTGTGTGTGTGTGTGTGTATGTGTGTGTGTGTTCTAGTCAGCGGTGTGTGTATGTGTGTGTGTGTGTTCTGGTGGAGCTCCAGAGTGTGTGTGTGTGTGTGTGACTCACGTTGCCTGTCCCGATGTGCAGCCTGTCCAGCGTGTTCTCCACGTCCTGCAGCATCAGCTCCTTCTGCTTCTGGAAGTTTCTCTCCATGTCGTCCAGCTGCTCCAGAACCTGGCGGAGCATCCTCTCATCGCGCGCGGCCGCCTGCCGCACCATGGCCAGCGCGTAGGCCTTACGCGTCCTCTCCAGGACCACCTGCGAGTGGCACGCGCTCTGTGCCACGTGGCACAGCTCCTTGTACCCAGAGCCGTCGCTGCCCGCTGCTGATGCTGCTGAAGATGATGATGCTGCTGCTGCTGCTGCTGCTGATGATGATGCTGCTGCTGCTGCTGCTGCTGCTGAAGATGATGATGCTGCTGCTGCTGCTGCTGCGGCGCTATCGTCCGGTTGAGTCCTGCCGCTCTTCGGCCTCCTCTTCACCAGGCCTTTGAGAGCGTTGCGGAGGCGACGGAGCCACATGGGCATGCCCTCCAGGCGCTGCTTCTGCCGGTGGCGTTCGGCCCAGCGCTCCTCCTCGCGTAGGCGCTTGCGCAGCTGCAGGTCAGAGGTCAGCGTGTGCTCCACGCCGTCCAGATGAAGGCGCACTTCCTGCCGCATGTTGGCCATGTTGGTCTCCAGCACGCGCTCCAGCTCCAGCCAGGCCTCTGGCAGGCCGCCACCACTGAGCCCCTGCAGGACATCACGTCGGGCAGCAGCGTCGCTTACAGCCACGCTCGGGCCTCCAGGAGCGTTGGACAGGTGAGAGGTGCTGATCTCCATCGCTCCAGAGGGGGCGCCACCACCCTGAAAATCGTCCTCATCCAAGCTGGTCAGTATGAGGTCGCTCTCGGTCCTGTAAAAGGCCGGAGCGACCATGGTGACGCCGTCGTCGACCTTCAGCATCTGGACCACAGTGTCCGTCTCCATGGTGACATCGTCCAAGGCGTCTTCGACCTTCAGCACCTGGACCACGGTGTCCGTTTCCATGGTGACGTCGTCTGAGCCAACGTCGACCTTCAGCAGCTGTACCATGGTGTCCGTCTCCGTGGCAACGGAGGTGCGGTCAGTCTCCAGCGTGTCGGACAGGCAAGAGGCCACTAGGGGGCCCTCCCAGCACTGCAGCACGGGACGGGCAGGACGGTCATACACCTACACACACACACACACACACACACACACACACACACACACACACACAGTAGATTATCTCCCCTTAGAGGGTTATCAAGGGAAGGAATACAAGGAAGTATTGCACAAGGACAACACCAGGTGCATGACGAAACACACACACACACACACACATACACACAGACATATACACACACACACACACACACACAAACTTCAAAAAATGAAGGTATGTTACCATGATGGTGGGAGAAACAGAGTCCTTCCCCTGGCGCGGTAACTCAATGAGCTGATAGTCCTTTCTGTCGCTCTGTAGGGGTCAAAGGACAAGAGTTAAAGGTCAAAAGTGCAAATGAGACGTTCACATACAGTTTATGTTTTTCTGCTGTCTTTAACTGATCTCTCATTAGCCACAGAGACTCATTAAAAGCATTAGTTCTGGTGTTTAATGATAGCAGTGATCCCTGAAAGAGCCTGTCACATACAGATTTCTCATCTGCACTGCGGGTCAGACTGACCATCTCTCTCACCTCACAGAGGTCAAGGGCGTCCCAGGTAACAGTCAACAGCAGGGTCGGTCCTCAGGGCACTGACACACCTGCTCTCCTTAAGCTAAACACACACACACACACACACACACACACACTCTCAACTCAGCGCCTGGCCAACATACATTGGAGTTTTCTTTTTTATACAGCCATGTGCTTATCTCTAGTGCTGATGAAGGACTTGGACTTGTGTTTTTAGACTACATGTGGCATCATTTTTACCCGACTCCTCATTCCTCTTCCAGGTCTGGACTAGAGTCTGTGTACAACTGATCTGCATCACTGGACTCTCTTCTTCTCACTGTGACTGATCTGGACTCTACTCTACTCTATTCCCCTCTACTCTACTCTATTCTACTCAACTCAACTCCACTCTACTCTCCTCTACTCCACTTTACTCTACTCTGTGCTGGACTCTGCTCACCTCACTGCAGCTGGACACGTCGCTCAGGTAGCAGTCGCCCCTATTGTCTCTCTTAATGGTCCTGCCGCTCTTGCGTTCATCCTCCTCATACTACAGTAAACACACAAACACACACTCATCTTAGTCACACCAAACACGCATATTTATCCCTCTGTCAGCTGTTACTGCAGTCTATCTCAGATAGATAAAGCTCAAATAGGGGTCAGATAAAGGTCAGATGGGGGTCAGATAGAGGTCATATAGAGGTCAGAGCACCAGCCTACAGCAGTCTCACCTTACAGAAGCTGGCAGAGGAGTAGGACCGGGTGCAGACGGCCAGAAATCCAGATCCAGATGTGAACTGAGAGCCGCCACTGCTGCCACTCCTGGTCTTCTCCTCATCAGTCTAAACAGACACACATGCACATGCTCATGCAAACACACACGCACACACACAACCACACACACCCGCGCGCACACACACACACATACACATACAACCACACAAACGCACACACACACGCACACACACACACACACACACACACATGAATTGTAGTGCCTGTTAATCAGATAATCAATCAGCTCCTAGTGAGCTGCCCACTGGGGCCGGTGTCCAGCCCTTTAGCCATGTGTATTTAGCCCCTGTTGATATGTGATGTTAATCATTGGGTAAGCCTGTCACATTCAGATCTCTCATCTGCACTGTCAGACTGTTTGTCTCCCTCACCTCGCACAGGTCATAGGCATCTCCCAGGTAACAGTCAACAGCAGGGTCGACCATCAGGAATCTGACAGACCTGCTCTCCTTCAGGACACACACACACACACACACACTCTTAAGCTCTGTTCTGGCCTGTAGGATTACCCTCACAGAGAGCTATACTCAAAATATGTTGAATTAAATATAAAAATAATCCTTTTTTTAAATTAGAATAATACCTTTCTCGAAAAAAGGTTTCGATCCGTTGGCTCAGTCATATTGACCTGTGGGAGACGTGGATTTATTTTGTGAGTTGCTCAATTTTGTGAATTTGAGAAGTGAATTGCTATGACTTACCTAGGCCTCCACTTTGGTCGAATGCCATTTGAATTCAGAGCAAGTAAATTAATTCCAAGCGCTATTATCATGTCAAATTCAAGGTCATTTTAGAACGCCACCTGGCGCTTTTAATAACGTCATAATTTGTTACCATGGAAACCCATCATGAAATAAGGTAACATAATGAAAGCCACTAATATCTACTTCGAACCTACACACATCGGCTAGTTGCGCATACAGTAGGCCTACCACCTAACTCTTACATGAATACTCTACTCTACACTCTACTCTACACTCAACTCTACTCTACTCTACTCTACTCTACTCTACTCTACTCTACTCTACTCTCCTCTCCTCTCCTCTCCTCTCCTCTCCTCTACTCTACTCTACTCTACTCTACTCTACTCTACTCTACTCTACTCTACTCCCCTCTACTCTACTCTACTCTACTCTTCTCTACTCTACTCTACTCTGTGCTGGACTCTGCTCACCTCACTCCAGCTGGACACGTCGCTCAGGTAGCAGTCGCCGATATTCTCTCTCTTAGCGGTGCTGCTGCTCTTGCCGTCATCCTCCTCATACTGAACACACAAACACACACAAAGGTCAAATAGAGGTCAAATAGCGGTCAGAGCCCCAGCCTACAGCACTCGCACCTTACAGAAGCTAACTTACAGTTTATGTTTTTCTGCTGTCTTTAACTGATCAGTCATTAGCCAGAGAGAGTCATTAAAAGCATTAGTCCTGGTGTTTGATAATGGCAGTGATCCTGGACGAGCCTGTCACATTCAGATTTCTCATCTGCACTGCGGGTCAGACTGACCATCTCTCTCACCTCACAAAGGTCACGGGCGTCTCCCAGGTAACAGTCAACAGCAGGGTTGGTCCTCAGGGCACTGACACACCTGCTCTCCTTAAGGTCCAACTTAAGCTAAACACACACACACACACACACACACAAACCCATGTGCTTATCTCTAGTGCTGATGAAGGACTTGGACTTGTGTTTTTAGACTACATGTGGCATCATTTTTACCCGACTCCTCATTCCTCTTCCAGGTCTGGACTAGAGTCTCTCTGTGTCCAACTGACCTGCATCACTGGACTCTCTTCTTCTCACTGTGACTGATCTGGACTCTACTCTACTCTATTCCCCTCTACTCTACTCTACTCTACTCTACTCTACTGTATTCTATTCTACTCTACTCTATTATACTCTATTCTATTCTACTCTACTGTATTCTTTTCTACTCTACTCCTCTCTACTCTTCTCAACTCTACTCTACTCTCCTCTACTCTACTCTATTCTACTCTCCTCTATTCTACTTTACTCCCTACTCAACTCTACTCTCCTTTCCTCTCCTCTACTCCACTCTACTCTATTATACTCTCCTCTATTCAACTCTACTCCCCTTTCCTCTCCTCCCCTTTCCTCTCCTCTCCTCTACTCTACACTCTCCTCTACTCCTCTCTACTCTCCTCTACTCTACTCTATTCTACTCTCCTCTATTCTACTTTACTCCCTACTCAACTCTACTCTACTTTCCTCTACTCTCCTCTACTCCACTCTACTCTATTATACTCTCCTCTATTCAACTCTACTCCCCTTTCCTCTCCTCCCCTTTCCTCTCCTCTCCTCTACTCTACACTCTCCTCTACTCCTCTCTACTCTCCTCTACTCCACTCTATTCTACTCTACTCTCCTCTATTCAACTTTACTCCCATCTACTCAACTTTCCTCTACACTACTCTACTCTCCTCTCCTCTCCTCTACTCTACTCTACTCTACTCTACACTATACATTCTACTCTACACTCTACACTCTACTCTACTCCCCTCTACTCTACTCTACTCTACTCTACTCTACTCTACTCTACTCTACTCTACTCTACTCTACTCTACTCCACTCTACTCCCCTCTACTCTACTCTACTCTACTCTACTCTACTCTACTCCACTCCACTACACTCTACACTCCACTACACTCTACTCTACTCTACTCTACTCTACTCTACTCTCCTCTACTCTACACTCTACTCCACTCTACTCTACTCTACTCTACTCTACTCTACTCTACACTCTACTCTCCTCTACTCCACTTTACTCTACTCTGTGCTGGACTCTGCTCACCTCACTGCAGCTGGACACGTCGCTCAGGTAGCAGTCGCCCCTATTGTCTCTCTTAATGGTCCTGCCGCTCTTGCGTTCATCCTCCTCATACTACAGTAAACACACAAACACACACTCATCTTAGTCACACCAAACACGCATATTTATCCCTCTGTCAGCTGTTACTGCAGTCTATCTCAGATAGATAAAGCTCAAATAGGGGTCAGATAAAGGTCAGATGGGGGTCAGATAGAGGTCATATAGAGGTCAGAGCACCAGCCTACAGCAGTCTCACCTTACAGAAGCTGGCGGAGGAGAAGGACCGGGTGCAGACGTCCAGAAATCCAGATCGATCCAGATGTGAACTGAGAGCCGCCACTGCTGCCACTCCTGGTCTTCTCCTCATCAGTCTAAACAGACACACATGCACATGCTCATGCAAACACACACGCACACACAACCACACACACCCGCGCGCACACACACACACATACAACCACACAAACGCACACACACCCACACACACACGCACACACACCCACACACACGAATTGTAGTGCCCGTTAAAAGTTAATCAGATAATCAATCAGCTCCTAGTGAGCTGCCCACTGGGGCCGGTGTCCAGCCCTTTAGCCATGTGTATTTAGCCCCTGTTGATATGTGATGTTAATCATTGGGTAAGCCTGTCACATTCAGATCTCTCATCTGCACTGTCAGACTGTTTGTCTCCCTCACCTCGCACAGGTCATGGGCATCTCCCAGGTAACAGTCAACAGCAGGGTCGACCATCAGGAATCTGACAGACCTGCTCTCCTTCAGGACACACACACACACACACACACTCTTAATCTCTGTTCTGGCCTGTAGGATTACCCTCACAGAGAGCTATACTCAAAATATGTTGAATTAAATATAAAAATAATCATTTTTTAAATTAGAATAATACCTTTCTCGAAAAAAGGTTTCGATCCGTTGGCTCAGTCATATTGACCTGTGGGAGACGTGGATTTATTTTGTGAGTTGCTCAATTTTGTGAATTTGAGAAGTGAATTGCTATGACTTACCTAGGCCTCCACTTTGGTCGAATGCCATTTGAATTCAGAGCAAGTAAATTAATTCCAAGCGCTATTATGACGTCAAATTCAAGGTCATTTTAGAACGCCACCTGGCGCTTTTAATAACGTCATAATTTGTTACCATGGAAACCCATCATGAAAAAAGGTAACATAATGAAAGCCACTAATATCTACTTCGAAACTACACACATCGGCTAGTTGCGCATACAGTAGGCCTACCACCTAACTCTTACATGAATACTGAGTAGCAAACTTTCTTTAATGACGCCCATGGGCCTTAATTCCACACTATTTACCATCATAAGGCTAGCATACGACAAGTGCATAAAGACTAGGCCTACCTTGACTGGATGACGGATTGAAGACAGTGGCGTTTTTTAAAAACATGTTTTGATAATAAATAAAAAAAAACCTACTAGGCTACTCACAATGGAATAGGGATATGCTAGAATAAGTAATGTAAGTAATAACATGTAAGAAAAACAATGCACTGAACGCGAATAGGACTGCTCTCTGTCGCACTGAACGAAGAATGAGCAGACCACTCAACACAATACACGATAAAATATGAAGGCAAACAATAACTCGATTACATGTTTATGGTTCTGAGCAGAAGCCTTTGTCCGAAACGGCTTACAATGACATCAATAAACATTAATTTAACATTAATTAGTAGGCCTACCGGTCATATGGCTGTGCTAATAGGATGTGCGTAAAACACATGATTTTTGAGTACGTTCCAAAAGTATCACTTCACGCTCTGTGGAAGGGAACCTTCAGTGAGAACAACAAACACAGGGGGACCAGACCAGAGACAAACTGCTCATCTTAAACGCTGTGTGTGTGTCTGTGCGAGAGTTTATGTGTGAGTATTGATTTGTGCTGATGTATAGCCTAGCAAATGTCGGCAGCAATGTCCAGACTCCTCTGGTATTGGATGGACACCATGCCGAGGTAATTAGCTAGTTAGCCTACTGTGTGAATTATAAACGCTAAATGATGCGCGTGCACACACACACACACACACTTTATATACTTTATTTGATTCCACTTTACAAGTCAAGTTACATTAGGAATCAAATCTTCTGAATAATCAAGTAGATTAAAGCAGTTCAGCTATCTATCATGAGTCTACAGGGGTGTGCAGACACACACACACAAACATACTATATTTGATCACATACACTGATCACTAAGCAACCACATGTCATTGAACATTTCACTCTGATTTACTTTAGTATATGAGATAAATAAAACTCCTTGTACAGTCGGTCAGATGTCAGGCATAATAACTGGTGTGCTGTTGAGTAATTTTCAGGGATATTGACATGGTCTTCGTGAGCCATACTCTGTCTTGAGATCTTATCCATTTCACCCTTGTTTTGTGATTTGTGAGTGAAATGGCAGTATGGAAAGACCAACTTTTGTTTAACTACAGGCGTAGCTGGTCCCTGCTATTGAAAAATAAGTGCATTTGACATACCAGATTGAAAGTAATCTTTTTCGCCATCTTGGTTGTGTCAGGTAGGCGTGTTTTTTGTGTGCACGCACGCACACGTGTCTGGGGCCCAGGTGGGGGGCCAATGAGCTCTCCGTGCCCAGGGGCCCTTGGAAGTACAGCCGTGCTCATTCTGGGTTTTGTTCAGCAACCCAGCTGCTGAGTTAGTGCTTTACAACCGCGTCCTTCCCCTCCTTTACCAGCTGTTTCATTATTCTTCCAACTGTCCCATTTTTGACGGCTTGAATTGTACTGTAATACAAGTGTTAACAACTAGGGAGCAATGTTTAATCACTTTCTGTTAGCTCTTTCACAACATAAACAACATAATTACACCTGAGGGACCATGGCAAGCTCTCATCCTACTGTGGTTGTCACAGAGACCATGAGCAACACAATTAAGACTACCAGTTGCCCTTGTCCTAAGGTAACACTGTTTATCTGTGATCAAGACACATTTCCTGCCCTTCTACATTCAAGCAGAACTCGACAAAAGTAAGTGGGTGGTTTTCTCTCTACTCTGAATGCCGTTAAGAATGAAAGGTGGTCAATGATATCATAAGACAGTATAAAGGTAGATTACTATAAGTGGAAGGAACACAAATTGTGTTAATCATCAGCCTCAAATCTTTTTTTTAAATTAAAAAGCTCCTAAATGAAAAGTAGTCAAGTTAAAGGCAGACTCCAGGCTACAGGCTGTACGGTTTGGCAACAGTTATTGACAGAGGAGACTTGTTATAAACAAGGGGGGGGGCAGTTTCTTTATAGGCTCCTAAGCATTTACTTTTCACACACACACTCTCCACTGATGTATTTTAGGTACACCACAATGAGCAACTGTGATCCGTCTTCCAATGGCTTTGTGGTCGTTACCCATGTGTATCCACAACAAAGTGCCCAAAGTGATGTTTCACCCCAGACTGGAGCTGTGCCAACAGCCTCATCTCCGATTGGGAAATTCCTTAAAGGAGAACCAGCAGTCCTGGGAGTATGTTTATAATTGACACCATCACACTGCATCAGGCTGAAAAAAGCTCACATATAAATTGGTACATTTCAAGAAATGGTAGCATGCTTTCTTAATCAACTGTAACACGTTTTTGATGTATTTTTCCTGCATGTTTCTGAATAGCCTATATGTTTCATTTCTTGCAGACGGTCCAGATAATGACTGGCATTGTTGTATTCTTGTTTGGCATTGTGACTGCATTTCAATCATCAACAGTGTCCTCTTTCTCTGGTATCATGCTCTGGGGATCAATTAATGTGAGATTAATTCCCTTTTTTCTGCAGTCACAACATTTACTGAATTAATTAGCAAAGTCCATCAATATCATGCTCATTTTTATAAATACAGTATTTTTTCATGTATTAGCCACCCTGTGTATAAACCACAGGACAGTGTTGCTAATTCGAAACATAAAAATTGATACAAAAAAGATGTATTGACCACATCCATGAAAAAAGAATGAAGAAATGCATCCGTGTAGCCTGCCCCCATGCATGAACCTCATAGCTGAAGAAAGTTTGCAAAATCAATGTGTAAACTTTGGATAACAGATGTGAAATTACAGTACTCTCCATTAGCCTATATTTGTATACTGTAAATGATAAATGCTGTATATTTCTGTCTCTGTTTACAATCTAAAACATAGTTGTTGTTTTTTTATATCATTGGCTACCTAAAATGTAAAATGTCCTCTTTTTTTAGTACATTATAGCAGGCTCTCTTACTGTTGAAGCCAATAAGAGGTTCTGTCAGTGTTTGGTGAGTCATTACAGATTATCCAACACTCAGTTCCTGATTTCTTCATGACATATTTTTATTGAGTTATTTGCATGTGTGTTAGCCTGGCCTCGGCCTGCCTACGCTACATGTGTGTGTGATGACGTATTGATCCTCATGGTTTTCAGCTTTGAGTTGTGCTGTGAATCTAAGATATCTTGTTATTGTTTTCTGTTTTATCTTGCAGCTCAAGGCATCACTGGTGGTGAATGTCATAAGCACCATAACTGCTGGAATCTCCATAATTTTACATAGCTTTGATTTCATTTTGATCCGCTTTCATCAGAGTTGCCGTTATGAAGTGATATTGATAGTTTTGATAGTTTTGTCAGTGCTGGAGTTCATTGTTTCCATATGCGTATCTGCATTTGTCTGCAAAGCCACCTGCTCCTCAAATACTCAGGTGAGTATATAGTGACACTTGTTGCCCACTAGTCAGTCAAATTAGTATTGACTACACCTCTGAGCATGTTGTTTTTTTGCAGGTGGTCGTTTCAAGCCTGGTGCCCCCACCTTTTGAGGTACAGAGTCATGGAGAAGACCATTATGATTGACCTTACTGGCATGTGGGTGACTGGCTTGTGGATTCCTCAGCTAACCTTTTCATTTGGGCGTTTTTCCAGATGCCTCCCCTCCTGCCCAGTCTGGGTTCCCCTTTTCATCACAGCCGTGTTGATGGTCCGAGGGATGGCAAACCTGAAGATCTGCCCCCAGAGTACACCCCTACCTAAGGATGCGTCAGGTGCCTTCTGTAATAAAAATTGACGTTTTTCAGTATGCTTAATAGTACTACCCTTTTTGTTACTGTATGAATTTACTCCATGTACCAGAATGCTTTGTAATTTATTTGCTTCTGTGATTTACGACATTCTATACATGTGAACCAATCAAATGTCTTTGTTTGTTTTGCTTTTATTTGAATTGTTTAAGCAGCCAATGATTATTTGTTATTTGTTTATGCCCGCGAAATTGCGGTGAAACTGAGGGTTCCATCGCCTCGTGAGTTCCAGTTTGCCCTGAGAAGAGAGAGGTCACTGTTTCTCCTGCTCCGCCTGTCAGTGTTGTTTTGTGGCGACTTAAGAGTGCTTTTATGTACCCCGGCCCACAAACGGTAAACTGCGAGTGGGTCACGTTTATGGTTATCGGTTTGGCGTGGACCGGCTTTTGTGTCTCTCGTCAGGTCTTGTTCAAATTGCCTCAGAGCTGACTGTTTAGCTAGTGCTACTTGTCGTTAGCTACTAGCTAGCTGCTACTCTAGCTCTTGCTGCAGTTTCCTTCAGAGAGAACTCGTTTATACCTCCGGTGCTGGACCCACCGGAGCTACCCGACCCTCTGAAGGACGACTGTTACCTCCGGTGCTGGGCCCACCGGAGCTACACCTTCCCCAGGACGACTGCTTCACCGCCGGTGCTGAGCCCACCGGAGGACCAACCGCCCTGCTGCTACTGCTGGTGTCACTGGCTACCTTAGCTAGCTCGAGGCATCTGCTTGCCTCTCGTCCCCGTCAGGATAACGGTCATCGGCTCGTTGGCTGAGTGGAGTGAAACTGTTCGTGAGTACATTTACACTGACACACACACACTCGAGTTTCGCCACGAGCGACCGGCGATTCGGACTGGTATTGTAGTGCTAGTGGTTGCTGCCCTGCCTTCAGCTCATAGAGCTGCCACCGAGCTCCAACGGCAAGCGCTTGGGTTGGGTTATTTTATTATTCTATGATTACTATTATTTTGTTGTGATCATTATTGTAATTTATATACTTGTTGTATATTGTTCATATTGTATAAGTTTATTCACACTGGTAACGTTTAGCTCTGTAAGCTAACAGGCTAGCCGACATTAGCTACTGTTAACCTTCGGTTAACTTTCTCCTGCATCCAGTCAGGGTGAACAATAGATCACCCTCTTTATTTCTGATTGAAGCTCTTTATGAAATAAATATTTTATTGTTACATTTCATTATACTTTTGGGTGTATTGGCAATTCATTTGTATGCATCCACCACTAGATTACTGGACCATTTCCACATTGATTATTTAAATTCTGTAGGAATACACTATACACGAGCTATACGGTAAGTGTAGTATTTTTACAGTGGAGGCACCGCGCTATTTAATTCTTTGATTGTGCTTAATTGTTAGCCTACTGGTATTCAGGAATATCAGCCAGCTCACCATTCCACCGCTGAGACCTTCAGGATCCTGTTTGCGCCATTGTGTTATGTATTGTAACTAGTGCCTATTCATGGGTTTCATCAGGTCCCTTTCCACAGGTGTATTAATCAAGCACCATGCAGTCTGCATTGATAATTAAGGTGCTTAATTTTATACACCTGTGGAAAGGGACCTGGTGAAACCCATGAATATGCACACACCCATTAAGAAGGGGTTACATAATGATAACTTAGATTTGTTTATCGCCTTTCAAGATATCCAAGGACGCTTAACAAAAACAAAAATGGAGGGAAAGGCCTCAGTGAATAGGTGTGATTTTAGGAGTCTTTTGAACGTGCCTATAGGGGCACTGCGTACATTCAGAGGCAGATTGTTCCATAGACTGGGAGCAGCAGCACAGCAGTAGCAGGGGAGACCAGCATCTGGTGCCCTTTCAAGTCAAATCATATGTGTTCTTAGTGAGCAAGGGTGAATAAGTAAAGTGAAATAAACCCTCAAGTCAACTAGAGTGTTCTGAGTCACTTCTTTGAATTGCATCTCAATTGAATGCAAAATGAGAGAAGAGGTTATCATCATCCAGTACTTCTGTTCAAAGATTTATATAGGTCAGAACCATTAAGGCTTTCTTGAACTGACTATAATAGATAATGTTGCCCTGTTGTTGTCTAATGAATTGCCATCATTAATAGCCTAGTGGTTAAGAGGTTTTGCTTCGTCTTGGCCGAGCGTCCAAACGAATCCTGTAAACGCACTGCCCGAAACCGCACTTTTCTGAAACCTGGTCCCAGAGTGGAGAAATCTGAAACCGTAGCCCGTTTGAATTCGTTTAGACAGCGAAACCGCACATCCTGCTTGCGTATCGATGATCGCCACACCTCAGCTGCCCTGGACTTGCACTTATAGTATTGCCTAACAATACTAGTTTTATAGGCCTACAGGACATTACCTACGATTACACTCCGTAAGATAAATATCACAACTGGTGCTGCGCAGCGCCGATAGCTTATGACTTGGTGGACTGAACACTGTTTTTTCCCGGTGTTTTTTAATGCATTCTAGCTACTGTCAGTGACGCGAGAGAACTTAAGTTATTAGGAAAGTGCGGTGTAAGTTTAGGCTACATTAATTTGTGCGTAGTGCCAGTGTCATTAATTTATTTTACATGTCTTACAACATATATACATGCATTCACAGTCGAGTGAAATCAGATATAAGCATACAAAGACGCTTAGAACTCACGTTAAGCCGATGGTAGCACACTGAATGCAAATGCGCGATTTGATTTGATGCAGGCAAACGTATTGACTGTTACTAACGAAGGTTTTATAGCAATATTATAAATGTGGCGACAGAATAGCCTAGAACTTGGGTAAGCCTTGCGTTTAGTAGCCTAATGTGAATCACGGACTATCCTACAACCAAAGAAAGTAAAGGTGATTAGTAGGCCTACCTGCGTTAGCCAAATAAAGGACGGGACTGCACCCTTCACAAACCGTAAAATAAAGTTTATTAGTTTTACAGTTGTCTACAGTTGACAGTTCACCATCAGTCCACACAAACAATTCTGGTTTCCTTGCACTAGCCATTTCGTCATAGCCTATTCTGTCTGTTTGTAAAGCACAAACTTTGGTCAATTTCTGTAAAGAAACAGTACCACCTATTAGGGGTGGGCGATATATATCGTCTGCGATAATATCGTGATTGTTGTTTTAACGATGTGCAAATTTACATTATCGAGTATTTAAATTACTTATGGAGGGAAAACATTTGAAATCACGCATTGATAACCCATACATTCACTAAATCCAGGAGGTGTATGCAAGAGAAGCCCCGTTGCAGCAGAGCAAGTGTCACATGATCCCTAGTGGGTCCACGTTGTCACACGCAGGTCTAATGTTTATTTTGTGTAGCGAGATCAAGACGTAGCCTACAAGGGATTTTGTGCAGCTACTTCTGTTCACGTAGCATTAATGAGACAGTCCTTTTTTCCTACATGGTATTATATGGAGAGAAAACATTTGCCTTTGAGTATTTTAGTAGTCAGTTGTAAACAAAGAACTCTTCTCATGTAACCCTTTTGTAAATGGACTAAAGTTCGCTCTAAATATCTACGTGTATCGATTATGCTAACCGTTAGCATCTCTGTGGGATTTCTCATATATATTAGCCATAAGCTAACGCATTAGTTTCTATTCTGTAACTTGGAGTGCTAGCCTACATGATTTCTCTTAAACAAAACATCGAAGGGAATAACTGAGATGTACTCTGTTGGTCTGCTTAGTTTTACAGTGAATACTAAGTAAAGGTTTTTGAAAGGAACTTCAGCTTCAGATTTTCTCTTGAGACACTGTTAGGCCTAGTCATCTTCTCTAATGTAGCTGGCTAGACCATGTCATTGCCACACACACAAGTGGGGGCAAAATTGAAAATGTGTCATAGAGTGACAATGCATTGGTTGATTTGGTTAAAAAGTCACAGGTTAGGTTACTGGTTATTATAATGTTGATGCTATTCATAAATAATGAGCTGTAAAGTAACTCAGACTTTTACAATTTTTTTAAAGGATATCAACTAATTATCGTTATTGTCAAAATCACAAAAAATATCGAGATATTATTTTTTGTCCATATCGCCCACCCCTACCACCTATAGGCCTGAGGTATGAAGTAACGTGTTGAGATGGATCCGTTTGGACGCAAATATTCTTGATGCGGTTTCAGGGAAGACGGAGGAAAAAAAGATCGGTTTCGTACGTGTGGACTAGCCCTCAGTTATCAGCAATGTGTGTCTGTTATGTGTTTACAATCACTTGCATGTGCTGTTAAATGTCTTTAAAAAGCAAATAAAAAAACTATATTCAGCACAACCTGCTATTTTGAATTGCATTCTGTCCATACAGTGATAACTTATTGCAGTTCAACACACAAAGTGAAATGTAACTGGGGAAAAGGACACAGGAATAAAACTGAAAGAAGCTCTTCTAAAACAATTTGGACGTCCAAGTTGCTTACTGCATTGTCTAACATTGGTTACATCTGCCAGTGTGTCATGGCACTACTTATGGTCCTTCATGGTGCATAACATACTGCAGTTCATCCAGAAACCTAAACACAGTGTGCGTGTGTGTGTGGTGTGTGTGTATTTTACACACCTTGTAATAAAGTCAAGTCACAAATAAAAATTAAAGAAGCTCTTTTAAAACTAGAATACAAAACAAAATTCTTGTCTGTGTGTGTGTATTTTACACACCTTGTAATAAAGTCAAGTCACAAATAAAAATTAAAGAAGCTCTTTTAAAACTAGAATACAAAACAAAATTCTTGTCTGTGCGTGTGTGAGTGTGTACACAAAACCACTAGAAAATGACTTGAAGGATGGCAAAGGCTGGGGTTAGAAGTGTTCCATGTAGGACCCGTGGACCAGACTGAATCAAAGCATTTGCAGTGAACGTACATCATACAAACCTGTCTCATGATCTAGTAAGCCCTGGAAACTGGAGGCTGACTTTCAGACGCTGTGTTGAGCTGTGCAGAAGAGGCTGAAGATACCAAACTGGGCCTTTGAATATTTTTACCCTGACTGGAGATAGTAGCCTATTCATAATAGCCTATATGTAGGCTTCAGATGGATATAGGCCTATCTCTGGATTTCAGTATTATTGATATTTTTATTAGGACTATTATTATACTCATTTTGTTTGTATTTTATTTATATCCTGGGATTTTGTGATGTAGTTGACCGGGTTAACATTTCACTGCGTATGCTATATGACAACTAGGCTAAATCTATAATTGAATATCGAATCCTAGCACAGTACAGGCTGCGCAGACTTATACATACTTGAGCGTATCCTTGTGATGCAACCGGGACGAAAGGCATTGTGGGTTGCATGAGGTGAACGTTGTGCACGACATTGAAGGGAGGTTGTTTCTGTCAAGGTAAGCGGTTACTTTTATGGTTCAATTCAATATGTAAAGTGATTTTCCTTGGTAAAAGATGCTGTGATGTGTTTTGATTGAGTAGGTTTTGAGGGTGTTTTCGAATGACAACAAAATTGTGTTTTATAACCGCGCTAACGTAACGAATTGATAGCTTGCTGTCTTACTGAGATGCCGCTTGACCAATAACTTACTTAACCTTACGTTAGCTGCTCAGTATAATCATCTACCACTCCTGCTTTTTCTAGCAGCTATGGGTTGTGTTTTTTAGTGTTACGCAAGCAAATTACGAAAGGAAATGTCAATTTAGCCATTAGCGAACATGAAGCTATTGATGCACAAGGCGTTCGGATTTATGGTTATCAAAGATCCAGGTCCTGTTTTAAGTCGATTTGAGCCATATTTCAAGCTTCATATCGATAATTGACTAAGGAAGTTACTGGAATGTCATCTGCATGTTGAACTTGAAGCCGTGATTGCCTTAACTTTACCATCATTGACTTCAGCTTTAATAGGTGTATGGTCGGACAGTGACGATGACCGAGACTGTGTCCAACCACATGGGCTCAGTGAAGGTCGAGACCTCTTCCCCAGAATATAGCTCTGGATCTGCACCACCACGGAGCTGTCCCATGCATCAGGACCACAAACAAAGTAAGAATAAGGCGACATGGGAGGACACTAATCCTCATGACAGTCAGTGTGCAACATTTTACTCCATTGACAATGCACTGTGACTTCCAAAGTGACAACCACCCTGATATAATGCTGCCTTTTTCCAGGTGCTCCTCCCCTAGAATGCCCCATGCACAAGGCGTCTGCACCTGCCCAGCAGGCACCAAAGACTTCCCCTTCCGTCCCAGAGACTCCTGCTCATCAGGACCGAGCCTATGAGTTTGTAGAGTGTCCAATGAAGGCAGCAAGAGGAGAGAACGGAGCAATGTCTGACATAAACCCTGCAAACATGGTATCATCACTTACAATTTCATTTAGTAAAGGTGCTCTAAGCGATGTTGGGTAATTCTGTTGACGTTCAAACAAAACAGAGCTAGCTCGCCCCTCCCTCCCGTGCAACTGAAACATCTGAACGTTTATCTTGTCTGAGATTGGCAGGAAGAGTTTGTTATGTTTCATGGTCCACGCTGGACCAGGCTGTTTTTGTTGCTCGGGCCGGGTCTGAACAGAACTGGGTCTACCCATCAGAACAGATGTTCTGGAACGCAATGCTACGCAAAGGGTGAGCTTACTGGCCAAGATGCTGGGGTTTTTAGCCATACATTGTACTTACTACTTTCTTATCGGACAAACATACAAAATGTTAGTATTAGAACAGACTTGGTCATTAGTCAGAAGATGTATTTGATCAAACCTGTTTCACAAGACCATTATTGTGTAACCATCACTAAAATAACACATTTAAACCTCTGCTGAAATTAGATGGCGCTGGAATGAGGGTGACATTGGACAGAAGGACATGAAAAGCATCATCAAGATTCACAACCAGAACAATGAGATGGCTTGGCAGGAGATCCTAAGATGGGAGGCTCTTCATTCAAAGTGTGTAGAGAATGATTGACATCCCAGCATAAGTTGTGACGTTAGCTCATTCACAGCCACACTAGATTGTACAAGCATACCAGCAACAGGACTTAATTGGGCTTTCCTTGCCGATGAAAATACCATGAGTCAGAGGATTAAACACATCAGGTAAATTGTATTCGTCCATAGACTGTACATTAGATACTGTTAATGATATAGCAGGCAGCAAGATGCGACCGTTAACTAAGATCATAACAGCTGATTCAGAATGCTGGAGCACGCCTGGTCTTCAATCAGCCAAAGAGGACACATGTAACTCCTCTCCTAGTTACTCTCCATTGGCTCCCTATAGTAGCCAGAATTAAATTTAAATATCTCACTTCGGCCTATAGGACACTAACTAGATCTGCTCCTAGTTATTTTAATTCAATAATCAAGCCTTACATCCCCAACCGCCCACTGCGGTCTTCTGGTGAGCGCATGTTGTGTCGACCAGTCATGAAAACTGGGTCTAATTCCAGACTCTTCTTCAGTGGTTCCATGTTGGTGGAATGAATTGCCCAGTGCTCTCCGTTCCTGTGGTAGTTTTGGGTCGTTTAAGAGGGGTCTAAAGACATTCCTATTCAACATTTACTTAGTTGTTTAAGCGCTTATGTGTTATGGTTTGTATAATGTTGTTTTATTTTAATTGGGCTGTTAATTCATTTGACATTATTGTTTATTATTGATATTCTCCTTAATGTAGTCTTAGCATGTCATTGTTTTTATATTATTGATTGAATGGACATTATTGTTTATTATTGCCTTTCCCCTTTTTTTTTCCATTGCTTTTTTATTAGGCTATTGATTGAATTGATATTATTGTGTACTATAACTATTCTCCAGTCCTTACTATATTTGACCTACATTCTAATCTGTTCCCTGTTCAATTTTAAATATTATGTTGTTTTGTATTTATGTGTCGCTTTGGACAAAGGTGTCTGCTAAATCCATAACCACCACCAACATCATATGTGAAATTCGTGGCACAATTCAAACTGGACCAAAAAATAATTGTTATCTCTCCATTAACTCCCGTTCATATTTTTTTGAAAGATAGGTCCCTTGTAGCGGAAGTAAAACGGAAGTCACTGGGACACTCTATGACTTACCTAGGCCTCCACACACACACACACACACACTCTTAATCTCTGTTCTGGCCTGTAGGATTACCCTCACAGAGAGCTATACTCAAAATATGTTGAATTAAATATAAAAATAATCATTTTTTAAATTAGAATAATACCTTTCTCGAAAAAAGGTTTCGATCCGTTGGCTCAGTCATATTGACCTGTGGGAGACGTGGATTTATTTTGTGAGTTGCTCAATTTTGTGAATTTGAGAAGTGAATTGCTATGACTTACCTAGGCCTCCACTTTGGTCGAATGCCATTTGAATTCAGAGCAAGTAAATTAATTCCAAGCGCTATTATGACATCAAATTCAAGGTCACTTTAGAACGCCACCTGACGCTTTGAGTAGTTAATGATTACGTCATAATTTGTTACCATGGAAACCCATCATGAAATGGCCTAAGCATAGACCTCTCCAGAATAAGTCCCGCCTGCTAACTTCCGTATCCATCCAACTTCCGGGCGTGGATTGTCTATGGGAAATAACATGGCGTTTTGAAAGATCGTACCTGTCAAACTCTGTAGGTGACAAAGTAGAAAAAGCTGCTGGGCAGATTAGCCTACACACTTCTGCCATCTAGTTTCCACTGGATTTTTTGATTTTCGGTGCCGTTTAAGTAGTATAGTCTATAGTATACTACTTAAACGGCACCGACAATCAAAAAATCCAGTGGGAACTAGATGGCAGAAGTGTGTAGGCCAATCTGCCCACCAGCTTTTTCAACTTCGCTACCTACAGATGTTTTACCGGTATGATATTTCGAAACGCCATGTTATTTCCCATAGACAATCCACGCCCGGAAGTTGGATGGATACGGAAGTTACGGAGGCGGGACTTATTCTGGAGAGGTCAATTTCTGTCGGGAACTATCTGGCCATGAATAAGGTAAATATGATGAAAGCCACTAGTTGCAAAAACAGTAGAGCCTACCACCTAACTCTTACATGAATACTGAGTAGCAAACTTATTATTTCTTTCATGACGCCCATGGGCCTTAATGATTGAGGCTACAGGCAAAGAAATGTAGGCTACAATTCTTCATAATTCCACATACTATTTAGGCTACCATCTATGAGCTAAGGCTAGTATAGCCTATGACAAGTGTATAAATACTAATTACCTTGACTGGATGACGGATTGAAGACCGTGGCGTTTTTTAAAACATGTTTTGATAAGAAAAACCTACTATTCACAATGGAATAGGGATCAAATGCGAGATTATGTAAGTACGGTAGAAAACCTTAACGAAGAGCAGACCACTCAAAAGTGAACTTTGTTGTATCACCAACATTCTCTGCTCATCGTCATGACGCAACAATACACGATAAAAGATGAAGGCAAACCATAACTCGATGAAATGGAGAGTAGGAGAGGAGTTGCATGTGTCCTCCTTGGCTGATGGAAGATAAGATGCATTAATTGAATATCTTTATTTGATTAAAACATCAGGTAGGCCCTAAATCAACCGTGTATTCAGAAGCACCAAGTAACAAGCACATCATGTATAAGGATCAATAATAAATGAACTGTCAAACCTAATGGCATTAGGTTAGAGTTTTTGCCTGTTGCTTACACACTTTAACTCTACACAGAGCAAATAAGACACAGCATTTGGAGATAAACAACTCACATCTATTGGAAGAGCCAAAATATAGGAAAAGGATTTTAGTATGATTATTTTGCATTTCTATAATTATTTAGATTGCTTGTAGGACAGTTTAATTGAACTGAAGATAATATATATTTCAATTTAGGTTAAAGCTGATTTTCTATTGGCTAGTGTAATTTGCTGTTTTGCGCATAGAAAAAATTGTTCAGACACTGAATGTGGCATGCGCGTGTTTGAGACTTAGACATGTGTGTTGTATGGAAGCAAACAGCTTTTTGACCGTCATCCGTAATCCTTTTTTTTCTTGTCATGCTGAACTTACCAGACAGTAATGAGGAATGTTTAGTCATCATTTGATAATCCTGTACACTGAAAAGAGTGACTTTGAGTGAGATTGTCGACTGGATAAACAGCATCAACGGTCAACTGAGTGTCGTGAGTAAGCTATGGAATGAATGAGGTGGATAATGGTGGAAATGACATATGAATACGAGTCAGAAAACCTTTAATATAGCACACATGCAGAGGTGGTACAATTAATAGTTATAAGGAAGTACTAAAACGAAATTTGCCACTACATTTATGCCAAAATGAAGCACTGCAATCAAAATTCAACAATCCTTTCTAAAAAAAAATGTCCTTTCAACAGCAACACACTGATGTGCTTTATATAAAATACTGCAGTCTTTGTGTTTCTATTTTTATTGTCATTTTCTTAGACTCGGTCTTCTGTGAAAGTAGAATTTCTGCAGTGATCAGCTGACATTTTTTACAACAAAAGTTTTTTTACAAAAACAAACATTCTTACAAAAATAAAGAAAAATAGGTCACATTTATCAATGCAATACTGTAAGTGAATCTACACTAAACAAATGTAGTAGTATAAATTAAATATAAGTATGCACAGTGTATTAGCAGTTACCTTATCAGAGCAGAAAAAATATGGCTATGTAATTTGAACAATGTATGAACAACATGTACAGATATGTGCAAGTTAGTGGCAGTACCATTATCGTAGTAGTAAGAACAATATAGATAAATGCAGTATATTAACAGAATATATTACAGAAAAACTGAATAAATATGGATAATTAGTATGAACCATATAAACAGTCCTACAGCTATGTGCAGCGTGGTAACAGTACCATTATAAGCAATAGCAACTCTCCATTGACTTGTGAGCTGGAAAAAAGAAACTTCTATCAGGCCAATCACATTGTGTATAGAGTCCGAAGGTACCGTGTGAATTTCATATGGATACTGCTGCTGGCGAACAGCGGTCTTTGAATCGCGACTCGAGTTAAGCTTTTTTTAAATTAGCAAAAGTTTGATCAACTAGCCAACTCCACTGGTGGGAAAATGCATGGGACTCTCATGAGTTGTAGCGCTATCCTATTGCGTGCAGAGGAAATTTGAAAGACAACCGTTTATCCCGCCCCTCGGATTGAGAAGTGCCTATGGTAAGTTCCCAGACCCTACATCTTGATGTGGGTCTGGCTCGTCAGGCTACTTGTACTCTGCACAATGACAATAAAGTTGAATCTAATCTGCTCTAATATAATTTAATCTAATCTAATCTAAAAAACGTGGCTTTCCAAAAACCAGAAGAAGGCCCAAAAGCAGAAGCCCTGCAGGCCCCTCAGCAGGTGTGCTGGCCACGCCCACGCCGCCAATACCTGCAATGACACAGACAAACCAGCAGAAAAAGCACAAGCAGGGACCTCACAACACACACACACACACATTTCTGAGTTATTAAAGCTAAATGATGTCCCCATTTCAGAAGTTTTGGTTGCGTTTGTCCATCATTGAAGGAGTCTGGGCTGGGCTGTTTCGTATCCCGTTCTGGGCAGTTTGTATGTGTGTAGACAGAGTTGAGATGGAGGGAAGGACACACACACACACACTCAACCCTTATCTGACTGCTCTCAGTGTGTGGAAGGACACACACACTCAACCGTTCTCTGACTGCACATTTTGAGGGCCAGATGTACTAATGCTTTTAAGCCCACTTTAGGCGTATTTGTTTCACAATGTGCACGTAAAATCATGGCGAGGTATGTATAAACAGGCCGCACTGAGGTAAAGGCGCAGACTGCCTGTCGCTGGAGCTGAAAATGGCAAATTGCGCTTTTCCGTGTCATGCATATGCATTCATGGGAGGGTCAAGGGAAAGTGGGTGTTTAACATAAAGAGATGAGAGGGGAAGCGTAAAGAGCGCCTAATTAAGTATTCCACGGTATGTACAAAAACTCTTTGCGCCTAAATATTTACGCCTTGTAAAAGCAGGTGCTAATCCAAATTGAGGTTAAATGCGTCAATAAGAAAACCTTTCAACGACAACAGAATCGCTAATTAGAGCACCAGTTTTGCGTCTTGTACTATATCAAAAGCAACCTTAACTTTCGTTGGTCTTTCCAATGTCTTACTTTCACTTTCACGTCATCCACTTAAACTTTCCTACTTGCTAGATTTGACCAATCTACCATAGCCTATGTGCACAAGTTAGCCTGGCGGGCCATCCTATATCATTGACATGTATAGTCTGGAATCGAATCATTCACCTGCTTAATCCAAGGGGCGGGCAGAGAATTGTCTTTCAAACTGTCTAGGCATGCAATAGGCCAGCGCTACGACCATATCCGTATCCGGTCGGCAAAACGGCAAATACATCCTTCTTCGAAAGGAATGACTTAAGTGCATTGTGTTGCTCTACTTTCAAAGAAAAGCACAAGTCCAACTCCTCCAAAGTTGACGCCAACGCCGATTCAAACAACCGCTCTTCGTTCGCCATAGCCACCTTCCTTGTTGTTCACCGTCGCAGGACTGTCGTTATCCTGTTAAGCCCGCCTTAAGACTCTAACAAAATAGAGCGCTGTGATTGGATGAGGTCCACGGCGTTAGCCAATCGAAATTCCTATGGTTCGATACTAGACGTACAGGCTGAGCAAATTAATTTGCTGCCGCTAGGGTGCGTCTAGATTTCTAGGCTATGCACAAGTAGTTTAAGTAGAACTACTGATCTTCATTATCTCCCTGCTTGTTGACATCTTATCATGTATTGTACTATTTCATGATCGCTAAACGTTTGATTCTTTTTAATGTTGTCATCAGTTAACTTCATTCAACTGTGCTTGTATGTAGGCTATGCCGTTCAGTTGTGGACATTCGTAAATTGCGGTAGGGGGTGGAAAAAGGCGCAGATTACCTGATGTTAAGTGAAAGTTTGATAAATACCACGTACCACAGCGTTCGCTATCTAGTTTGTCCATGGCACTGATAACGCTACATTCGCAAATGTACGTACATCTGGCCCTCAGTGGCCCACACACACACAACCCTTTACTGACTGCTCTCTGAGTGTGTGGAAGGTTTGTTGCTTAAGCTGGGACCATGGGACATGGAGGAGACCTTGGCTGGAGGATCTGAGGGACCTGGGGGCTACATGGGGATGAATGATATCAACTATGTAGCTGGGGGCCAGGCCATGAAGAGCCTTAAAAACCAACAGCAGTATTTTAAGTTGTATCCTTGTGTAACGGGAGAGAACGTGACTGTAGTGGTTGGCTGACGTCACTGCCTAGCAACCAGGGCAGTTTACAAACAGAGGAGACGTGAAGCTACACGGTTTTTAACAGTCGGGTAAAAAGTTACTTAAAGTAAGAAGTTACTAAACAAACTACGGATCATTAACAGTTCAGAACAAGAGGGTCACACAGTCACGGAGGTCGATAGTCTCGTTTCAGTAGGATTCAGTTGAGTCGACATCGACTCAAGTTTAATCCGGACGTGACAGTTCTTGTCTGAGCGAAACTAACGTTAAACTAACATTAACGTTATTTGGTAGCTGGAACTGGAGCTAACTGTTAATGCTTGGCGTAGCTAAGTTAATAGGAGAGCCGTCGTATACCCCCAGGAGTTATAGACGTCAGTCCTAGGAGCTGTTTATATTACTGTCAATATACAGACAGAGAACGGACAGAGAAGACGGAGTTTTGCCACAGTGACACTACAACTTGGTGGAGCCTTGAGTGTAACCGCTAGCCTGGAAGCTAACCGCGCGCAGCTAGATTTCCACAATTCAACGGCCATTCCCTGGGCAACGGAGCTTCGCGTTTCCCTGCCAACCAGTGACCACTCTCCGCTGCAGGACCTGCCAAGAGGTGTAGCCGTGTTTATTTTATATCGCTAAGGAAAAGGTACTGTACATTCTCTTACATTCTTCAGCGATTGGATTAACAAGGAGGATTTTTGAAAGACAAGGATTTTAAAACACTTGCAGGAGCAGGCTTTCCCAATTGAAAAGCCTGTCCTCTCGGGCTGAATCGATATTGATGGACTTGTGTCACACAGCGCCCTAGAAGTGAACTTTTTATAATATTGTCAACTGGTATTCGAATTGTATTTATACGTGATATTTATTCTATTTAAATGGTATTTATTCTAAGTGATTATCTTACTTAAATTATATTTATTGCTGTTGGTATCTATTCAATTGAACGGAAAGCTTATTTATTCAATTTTGTGGTTGAAATTATCCAATGGTTTACTGCTGTCAATTGTAAAGACAATTGAATGGAAGTTTATAGCAGTTTGATGATACATTGTAGCATACAGAATGTTAGTGAATGGGATCCCATCTATGTTATTGTGTGTGATACTTCATTTTGATATTTTACTAATTTAATTGAAACTTTATTGAACATTTTGAGACTTACTTATTTAATAATACATTTCCATTTAATATATTGAAACTGGTCCTGTCTATTTTCTGGTCTACATAATGGGTAATATCACAGTGGGTCCGCAGATCACCATTATTATCCTCACCCAGACGGTAGGTTCATTATAGCCACGCACTATCAGGGGACACACTTTCTAGTTTATCTCACGGTTACATTTGGCGTCACGAAACAGTACGAGTGTGCATAGTTAGTGGTTGTGGTTATGACAGAGCATTCCAACTCCGAGCCAGACAGTCCAAAAGATGTCTGAATTAGAAGACCTGCGGAAAGAATTTGTAGAATTGCAGAGGAGGCTGGCGGAACAGGCAGGTGCACTGCAGCAGGCACGGACTGAACAACAGGAGGCCCTCTCATTAGCTAAACTTGTGATTGAGCAGCAGGCAAAGGCTCAGACTACAGTCTACATCCCACGTGAACGTAAGCTTCCAGACTTTGGAGGAAAGCCTACAAAAGTTGGTGATTTGACTATTGAAGAATGGGTAGCTGCCATGAAATCTGCTTTTCAAGTGATGAGAGTCCCGGAGGAAGATCGTGCTGAGCTAGTCAAACAACATCTGAAGGATGAGGCTAAATCCACAGTGAAGTTTCTGCTCCCAGGTGGAAAACAATCAGCCAGAGACATCTTTGATACTCTTTTAGACACATATGGTGACAAAGTTCCAGTGGGGACCAGACTGAGAGAGTTTTACGACAGAAAACAGCAGCCTGGAGAAATGTTACGGCCCTATGCCTATGACCTACAAGAGAGGTTAAGCCGCATTTCACGCAGAGACCCAGATAGAATCCCCAATGCAGATGCTGTGCTGAAAGAACAGTTGGTGCTTGGCCTGAGGGACGACTTTCTAAGGCGTGAAATGAAGAAAAGGCTTAAAGAAGAACGGGGCCTTTCCTTCATTGACTTAATGCAATCTGCAATCACCTGGTCTGAAGAAGAAGAGGTGCAAACCTCCACCTGTTCAACAACAGGGCCTCGTCCTAGAGTAGCCATGCACGCCGCAACAGCCGCAGATAGCGCTGCTTCACCTCTGACAATGGAAGCACTGAGCGATGCTATAAAGAAGATAACAGCCCGCCAGGACGAGTTGTATGAAGCGTTTCAAAGCACTAACCGGAGCTACTCTGCTGGACATCTCCCAAAAAGGACTCCGCTTAAAGATCATGAAGGACAGTACATCTGCTATGTCTGTGGCGAGTCTGGGCACACCAAGAAATGGTGTCCACAGAGGGGAACTAGGGCGAGGGCTCCTACATCCAGACAGCGCAGCTCTGACAGGTCAACACCTGGACCGAGTTCTGCGGAGACAGCTCCACGGTCTTCTGGGCCACCCATGATTGGCAGTCAGACAGCAGCGTGTGTCACAGACACTGTAGACAAGGTTCTGAAGGAAAGTGCTTTTGGCGATTGCTGGACAGTGGAGCTGACCATATGTGGAGTGAAGACCACCTGTCTGTGGGATACAGGATCAGAAGTAACCACCATCACTGAATCCCACTTCAGAAAGCATTTCGGAGAAGAAGAGCTGGTGTCTGCACAGTGGGTGGAGTTGACTGCTGCAAATGGGCTCGATATTCCAGTGCTGGGGTGCCTTGAAGCTGACGTTGAATGTTTTGGGAAGCCAGTCTGCCGAACCTGCGTCTTCGTGTTGAAGGACAGCCACCCCGATACGAGGCGGATGAATGGACTCCCAGGTATCGTGGGGATGAATGTGATAAATGACCTCGCAGCCCTGCCAGCAGGATTTGGAATGAAGAAAATGGGACGATACTGCCCTCACACCCAAGAAGCTGGTATCCGACAAGTGCTTGCAAGGGCTAAGAGAGAGGCTGAATTGGCAGGCCCAGATGGCAAAATTGGCTATGTTCGAGTTGCCGGCCGACAGACTGTTGTTATTCCCCCACACAGCGAGAGGATAATCGAGGGCTGGTGTAGGGTGTCCCCTAAAATACAGTGCCAAGTGCTAGTGGAGCCTACACCCCGGGCGAATGTCAAGAAAGGTCTTTTAGTTGCCAACATCCTTGCTAACACTGCGGATGGCAAGGTCCCAGTACGGTTGATGAACTCAAGCCCGAAAGCCATAAGGCTAACACCCAGGGCCAAGCTAGCGGTTGTGTGCAAACCGCAAAGAGTGTTTCCCAAAGAGCTGATGCAGTTTGAGGAGAAAGAGGGGGTAATGCACGTTCGGCAGATTGCACACAGAGACTCCACTGTGACAACAAAAGCTGACATTATGCCAGTGCCAGTGCAAGTAGACCTCGAGAAACTCACTCCTCCACAGCGTCTGCGTCTGAGTGCTTTGCTGGAAAAATATAAGGAGAACACTCCAGTAATGAGAATGATTATGGTTACACGACAACAGTGACACACAGAATCCCTACTGGAGAAGCACCACCCATCAAGCAGAGACACAGGCGAATCCCACCACAGATCTATCAAGAGTTTAAAAGGCACGTACAAGACCTGGTCAGCCGAGGGGTGTTACAAGAGAGCTGCAGCCCATGGGCGTCTCCTGCCGTCATAGTCATGAAGATGGATGGAAGTGTTCGGTTTTGCTGTGACTACCGGAAACTTAACCTTGTCACATGTAAGGATGCATATCCGCTTCCACGAGTGGAGGAATCATTAGATGCTTTGGGCAAGGCTGAACTTTTCTCAACTCTTGACTTGACAGCTGGCTATTTTCAAGTGGCAATGAATGAGAAGGACAGGGAGAAGACTGCTGTCACCACACCCTTTGGCCTCTTCGAATGGACAAGGATGCCATTTGGCCTATGCAACGGCCCAGCAACGTTCCAGCGCCTCATGGGTGTCGTGCTGGGTGACCTGTCTTTCGACATCCTCCTGATTTATCTCGACGACATCATAATCTTTTCACAAGATTTTGAGGCCCACTGTGAAAGACTAGAGACAGTTTTTGAACGGTTGAGTCAGCATGGCCTGAAACTGAAGCCAAGTAAGTGTTTCTTGCTGAAGGCGGAAGTCCAGTTCCTGGGTCACGTAATTTCCGAAAAAGGCATCCAAGTGGACACAGAGAAAGTGAGAGCACTGGAAACGTGGCCTGTCCCTAAGTCTGTGAAGGAAGTGAGGCAGCTGATCGGATTTATGAGCTACTACAGACGGTTCGTCCCAAAGTTTGCCCATCTGGCTCAACCCCTACACTCTCTGATGGGGAAGGGTGGGAATGACAACAGAGGTAGAACCACTGACCCATTCAGGTGGACAGATGAATGTCAGACGGCCTTTGATGAGCTGAAACGCTGTCTTCTATCACCTCCGATCCTCGCCTATCCTGACTTCGCCCTCCCGTTCATTTTGACCACTGATGGGAGTTTGCAAGGGCTCGGGGCGGTGTTGAGTCAAAAGCAAAATGACACTGAACGTGTTATTGCATTCGCAAGTCGAGGCCTGAGGAGAACAGAGAAAAATGATAAAAACTACAGTGCTTTCAAATTGGAACTTCTTGCCTTGAAGTGGGCTGCAACGGAAAAATTCCGCGACTACCTGTTGTTTTCGAAGTTCACAGTCATCACTGACCACAACCCCCTACGGCATCTCGAGACAGCAAACCTCGGTGCAATGGAGCAGAGGTGGGCAGCCCAACTAGCTGAGTTTAATTTCGAAGTCTGTTACAAACCAGGCAGGCAGAACACCAATGCAGATGCCCTCTCGCGGATTCCTTGGGGGGAGGAACCAGAGAGTGAAGACTTGGGGAAGGACTTCATTAGACTTGGCCTGAAAGAGGTGCGAGCGAGTCTGTGGCCTGCCTCTGCCCATCAAGGTCCATTAACTACAGGAGCTGTGCATGCAGTTGTTAAGAAAGTGATCAGTGGCCAAAGTTGGAGTGAAATTGAAGAGGAGCAGAAAAGGGACCCAGTGATTGGACCTGTCTATAGAGCAGTGGAGAAAAAGAATCAACCAAAGCTCTCCGAACAGCGTGCTATGCCTCCAGCGGTCAGACGCCTGGTCAAGCAGTTTGAAAGGCTGAGCCTGAGAAGGGGTGTGCTGTTCAGACGGATTTACGACCCGAGAGATGGTGAAGAAGTTAACCAACTCCTAGTCCCTGAGTGTATAAGGCGACGGGTGTATGAGGCCGGACATGAACATGGAGGACATTTTGCCAGCAGGAGCACATTGGAGCTTCTCAGGAGGGAACACTACTGGCCAACAATGGCTCAAGACATCAAAGCCTGGGTGATGGAGTGTAGGCGGTGTGCTTTAGCAAAGGATGTCTTCCCCAGGAACCGTGCTCCCATGACATGCACAAACATCACTGCCCCTCTCGAGGTGCTTGCGATGGACTACACAATCCTGGAGGCATCAACTGGAGGCTATGAGAATGTCCTTGTCCTCACTGACATGTTCACCCGCTTCACAGTCGCTGTTCCAACTAAAGACCAGACCGCTAGGACGACGGCAAATGCCTTACTGAAGCACTGGTTTGTTTATTACGGCTGCCCAGCTCGCCTACACTCAGACCAAGGTCGAAGTTTTGAGGCCAAAGTCATTAAAGAGATCGATCTGCAAAGTCTACAGTATTGGGAAGAGTAGAACAACCCCTTACCATCCGCAAGGCAACTCCCAGTGTGAGAGGTTTAACAGGACGATGCATGAGATGCTTAAGACACTCCCACCTGAGAAGAAAAGAAAATGGAGGGAACACTTACCGGAGTTAGTGCTTGCCTATAACAGCCATGTTCATTCGTCCACAGGCTACTCGCCTTTCTACTTGATGTTCGGGAGGGATGCTCGGTTGCCGATGGATGTCCTTGGTGGCAGGGACCTAGAGGAAGATGAGGCCAGTGAACTAGATGAGTGGGTCAAGTGTCACCACGACCGCCTGAGGACTGCTGTGGAGGTGGCAAAAGCAACAGCAGAAGACAACTCCAGAAGGCGGAAGAGAACATATGACCGAAAGTCCAGAGGTGCCCTTGTCCGGCCGGGGGACAGAGTGCTGCTGCGTAATCACAAACCTAGGGGTAGAAATAAGATACAAGATACCTGGGAAGCCTCACCCTATATAGTGATAGGACAAAGTAACTCAGACATACCAGTATACACCATACGTCCAGAGCAAGGAGGGACTCCAAAGGTTGTACATAGAGACCAGTTAAAGCACTGCACATTTGAAACAGTACCCGCCCAAACTTCTAGGCACCTATCACAGGATCAGGCAGAAACTGACTCAGAGGATGGGAGCATTTTTATTGTTCCACCTACAGCACATACACCTGAGACACATTCAGGCGTGCCAGGTCCAGGGTTAGATGAGATAATACAAGGGAATGTTGAGGGGCCAGATAGTATGCCAGAGTCCAGTGATACAATGGAGTCAGATGACTCAGACAGTGACCAGCGGTCTAGGCGCCCTATTAGGAGCACTAGGGGTGTTTTACCCTCAAGTTATAGACAGTATATTGTGGACTAGTGTCCAAACCCTGACTGTAAATAGGAAATGAGTGTGCTTGAAATGAATTTTCTGAATAATTAAAAAAAAAAAAAAGTTTTTTTTATGTTTCTTTCTATTTGTGTTTTGGTGATAACTTAAACCGATGTGTTTTTCTGTTGCAGGGGCCTGCGGATGCAGAGGGGTCACTGGCATGGCAGGGTTTAGCAGGGGGGAATATGTAACGGGAGAGAACGTGACTGTAGTGGTTGGCTGACGTCACTGCCTAGCAACCAGGGCAGTTTACAAACAGAGGAGACGTGAAGCTACACGGTTTTTAACAGTCGGGTAAAAAGTTACTAAAAGTAAGAAGTTACTAAACAAACTACGGATCATTAACAGTTCAGAACAAGAGGGTCACACAGTCACGGAGGTCGATAGTCTCGTTTCAGTAGGATTCAGTTGAGTCGACATCGCGGAGTTTAATCCGGACGTGACAGTTCTTGTCTGAGCGAAACTAACGTTAAACTAACATTAACGTTATTTGGTAGCTGGAACTGGAGCTAACTGTTAATGCTTGGCGTAGCTAAGTTAATAGGAGAGCCGTCGTATACCCCCAGGAGTTATAGACGTCAGTCCTAGGAGCTGTTTATATTACTGTCAATATACAGACAGAGAACGGACAGAGAAGACGGAGTTTTGCCACAGTGACACTACAACTTGGTGGAGCCTTGAGTGTAACCGCTAGCCTGGAAGCTAACCGCGCGCAGCTAGATTTCCACAATTCAACGGCCATTCCCTGGGCAACGGAGCTTCACGTTTCCCTGCCAACCAGTGACCACTCTCCGCTGCAGGACCTGCCAAGAGGTGTAGCCGTGTTTATTTTATATCGCTAAGGAAAAGGTACTGTACATTCTCTTACATTCTTCAGCGATTGGATTAACAAGGAGGATTTTTGAAAGACAAGGATTTTAAAACACTTGCAGGAGCAGGCTTTCCCAATTGAAAAGCCTGTCCTCTCGGGCTGAATCGATATTGATGGACTTGTGTCACACAGCGCCCTAGAAGTGAACTTTTTATAATATTGTCAACTGGTATTCGAATTGTATTTATACGTGATATTTATTCTATTTAAATGGTATTTATTCTAAGTGATTATCTTACTTAAATTATATTTATTGCTGTTGGTATCTATTCAATTGAACAGAAAGCTTATTTATTCAATTTTGTGGTTGAAATTATCCAATGGTTTACTGCTGTCAATTGTAAAGACAATTGAATGGAAGTTTATAGCAGTTTGATGATACATTGTAGCATACAGAATGTTAGTGAATGGGATCCCATCTATGTTATTGTGTGTGATACTTCATTTTGATATTTTACTAATTTAATTGAAACTTTATTGAACATTTTGAGACTTACTTATTTAATAATACATTTCCATTTAATATATTGAAACTGGTCCTGTCTATTTTCTGATCTACATAATGGGTAATATCACAGTGGGTCCGCAGATCACCATTATTATCCTCACCCAGACGGTAGGTTCATTATAGCCACGCACTATCAGGGGACACACTTTCTAGTTTATCTCACGGTTACACTTGACTGGACTGAAAGCAGCCACCGCTTATCATCCAGGTCAATGCGAACGTTTCAACAGGACATTTCATGACTTGCTCAGGACTTTACCCCCTGAAAAGAAGTGTAAATGGCCCCAGTTGCTCCCTCAGCTCCTGTTCGCCACAGTGCACCAGTACACACATCCTGGATGGAATTGGCATACTATAAGATCAGGCCGTATGGGGAGGAGGGCCAAGTAGACATATCATTCATTTCAGAAACAGATGAGAGACACAGAGCATATACCATGAAGATCATTTTATTGGTGATTTTTAGCGTGAAAATAAAAAATAGAGCTGATACTTCACTAGATGAAATGGACTGCATTTGTAAAACACTTCTGGGCATACACCGATGGCAGAGGCTGCCACGCAAGGCGCCAATCTGCACATCGGGAGCACTTTAGGGTTCAGTGTCTTGCTCAAGGACACAGATGGCAGAGGCTGCCACGCAAGGCGCCAATCTGCACATCGGTAGCACTTTAGGGTTCAGTGTCTTGCTCAAGGACACCGATGGCAGAGGCTGCCATGCAAGGCGCCAATCTGCACATCGGGAGCACTTTAGGGTTCAGTGTCTTGCTCAAGGACACCGATGGCAGAGGCTGCCATGCAAGGCGCCAATCTGCACATCGGGAGCACTTTGACACTACGATAGGGTAAGGGGGAGTCGACCTTGAACCGGCAGCCCAGTGATGAGGATGATGATATTTAGGTGAAGCAGCGAAGGCACCTGAAAAACCTGTGAGCAGAAAACAACATAATCGTGCACACACACATACACACATCATTACTAACAGAATAGTGACACACACACACACACACACCAACAAAGCAGTGACAGCTTGGTCAAAATGAATCTCCTGCGCACACATACTCATAACAACCACACCCACTCACACAGCACATACAAACGCAGAGACACACAAAGACACACACACATGCAGACACACACATACACACACACAAAGACACACACACGCAGACACAAACACAGACACACATACAGAAACACACACACACACACAGTGTCACACACACACACCTTCTCTTCAGGCCCATCTTCTTGGGTTTCTTGCTCTTCAGTGTGTCCTCTTTGCTCCTTTCCTCCTCCTCCACGTCCACTGGCCCTCCAGACTGAAAGGAGCCGCGCAGCAGAGACGCACAATTAAACACTAGCACTGCTCGCATGGGTCAAGCCAAATAGAATAGGGCTGGGCGATATGGACCAAAACTGATATCCCGATATTTTTGGGCTGATTGGCGATATACGATATCGATACGATATTGATATTTCAAACAGAAAGAGCGAAGTGCTTCATATATTCACTCAACACAACAATTATGACAACACAGCCAGTTTTAATTATATTAATTTCAGACTGCTCTAACAGAGCTGTGCAAAAAAGTGTAAACAATAACATAGGCCTACAATAGGCATAGGCTACAGTTGCTCTGATAAAGCTGTGCAAATAACAAAAGACCAAAAGTTGACCCTGACTGACAACGCAGGCCTACATTGTACTGCACAATGCAATAGGCTATTTTGGGCACAACAATATTGAAAAAAACTGCAGTTTTGTCACACAATGCAGTTTTTTTACCTGTAAGGGTTTGATAGGGCCTAGATGACAAGCAAATGTAGACTATGATGGCCTAGACATGTTGCTATCAACAACAAAAATAGTTTTAAACAATTAGGCTACTTAAACAACGTAACTGAGTCACTCATCAAGAGTGTGATAGACGCTACCGTCGTTTTGTATGCATTCATTTTTGCATGTTCCGGTTCGTAAGAAAAATCCCTATGCACGATTGAATGGGGTTTCAGGAATCATAAAAAAAGATGCCCTAACTGCTCGCGAGTCGCGTGCATATCCTCTTAATAAAATCAGCGTTTAGGTTGTCTCCCTGAGGACTTTAGATCGATCTGCTACTGTCGCTAAACGCAAGCATTCATCAGTGTATTTAAATTAGCTAGGCTATGTACCAAAAATGACATTTTACCGTGAGTCGAAGAGCTGTAGCTGCTAAACAGTGTTGTAACTTAAATCTGCGTGTACAAAACCGCTTGGAGCTCCAGTGGAATTTTGATTTCACAACGAGAATTCTCGGTCTAGCCGTTGATGTGCCGACGGAATAGGCATCAGCACCAACCTCTGATCAAGGTAAACAAAATCTGACTCAGTGTCCGTCATGTTTGAAAGTTTGTAGTGCTGCAAGGGAGAACATGCACACGCAAGGGGCGCAGTTGAGCAGAGCTGCGGCTATCTGAATGGTCTGAACACAGAAGAGCAAGTGGCTTTGATAAAATGGCCCATTATTTGACATAATACCGGTATTACGATATTGTCTCAACTACATATTGTTTTCAAAAATATATCGGTCGTAGTCGTAATACCGATATATCGCCCAGCCCTAAAATAGAACTCAACATGATCAACTCTTCAACATTGATTCTGTGTGTGTGTGTGTGTGTGTGTGTGTGTATGTGTGTGTGTGTTCTAGTCAGCGGTGTGTGTATGTGTGTGTGTGTGTTCTGGTGGAGCTCCAGAGTGTGTGTGTGTGTGTGTGACTCACGTTGCCTGTCCCGATGTGCAGCCTGTCCAGCGTGTTCTCCACGTCCTGCAGCATCAGCTCCTTCTGCTTCTGGAAGTTTCTCTCCATGTCGTCCAGCTGCTCCAGAACCTGGCGGAGCATCCTCTCATCGCGCGCGGCCGCCTGCCGCACCATGGCCAGCGCGTAGGCCTTACGCGTCCTCTCCAGGACCACCTGCGAGTGGCACGCGCTCTGTGCCACGTGGCACAGCTCCTTGTACCCAGAGCCGTCGCTGCCCGCTGCTGATGCTGCTGAAGATGATGATGCTGCTGCTGCTGCTGCTGATGATGATGATGCTGCTGCTGCTGCTGCTGCTGCTGAAGATGATGATGCTGCTGCTGCTGCTGCTGCAGCGCTATCGTCCGGTTGAGTCCTGCCGCTCTTCGGCCTCCTCTTCACCAGGCCTTTGAGAGCGTTGCGGAGGCGACGGAGCCACATGGGCATGCCCTCCAGGCGCTGCTTCTGCCGGTGGCGTTCGGCCCAGCGCTCCTCCTCGCGTAGGCGCTTGCGCAGCTGCAGGTCAGAGGTCAGCGTGTGCTCCACGCCGTCCAGATGAAGGCGCACTTCCTGCGGCATGTTGGCCATGTTGGTCTCCAGCACGCGCTCCAGCTCCAGCCAGGCCTCTGGCAGGCCGCCACCACTGAGCCCCTGCAGGACATCACGTCGGGCAGCAGCGTCGCTTACAGCCACGCTCAGGCCTCCAGGAGCGTTGGACAGGTGAGAGGTGCTGATCGATCTCCATCGCTCCAGAGGGGGCGCCACCACCCTGAAAATCGTCCTCATCCAAGCTGGTCAGTATGAGGTCGCTCTCGGTCCTGTAAAAGGCCGGAGCGACCATGGTGACGCCGTCGTCGACCTTCAGCATCTGGACCACAGTGTCCGTCTCCATGGTGACATCGTCCAAGGCGTCTTCGACCTTCAGCAGCTGTACCACGGTGTCCGTCTCCGTGGTGACGTCGTTCGAGCCGGTGTCGACCTTCAGAAGCAGGACCACGGTGCCTGTCTCCATGGTGATGTCGTCTGAGCCGGTGTCGACCTTCAAAAGCTGGACCACGGTGTCTGTCTCCATGGCAACGGAGGTGCGGTCAGTCTCCAGCATGTCGGACAGGCAAGAGGCCACCAGGGGGCCCTCCCAGCACTGCAGCACGGGACGGGCAGGACGGGGTGGGAGGTCATACACCTACACACACACACACACAGTAGATTATCTCCCCTTAGAGGGTTATCAAGGGAAGTAATACAAAGTATTGCACAAGGACAACACCAGGTGCATGACGACACACACACACATACACACCGACATACACATACACACACATACACAAAAAATGAAGGTATGTTACCATGATGGTGGGAGAAACAGGAAGTCCACAGTCCTTCCCCTGGCGCGGTAACTCAATGAGCTGATAGTCCTTTCTGTCGCTCTGTAGGGGTCAAAGGTCAAGAGTTAAAGGTCAAAAGTCCAAATGAGACGTTCACATACAGTTTTTCTGCTGTCTTTAACTGATCAGTCATTAGCCAGAGAGAGTCATTAAAAGCATTAGTTCTGGTGTTTAATGATAGCAGTGATCCCTGAAAGAGCCCTGTCACATTCAGAATTCTCATCTGTACTGCGGGTCAGACTGACCATCTCTCTCACCTCACAGAGGTCAAGGGCGTCTCCCAGGTAACAGTCAACAGCAGGGTCGGTCCTCAGGGCACTGACACACCTGCTCTCCTTAAGCTAAACACACACACACACACACACTCTCAACTCAGCGCCTGGCCAACATACATTGGAGTTTTCTTTTTTATACAGCCATGTGCTTATCTCTAGTGCTGATGAAGGACTTGGACTTGTGTTTTTAGACTACATGTGGCATCATTTTTACCCGACTCCTCATTCCTCTTCCAGGTCTGGACTAGAGCCTCTCTGTGTACAACTGACCTGCATCATTGGACTCTCCTCTCCTCACTGTGACTGATCTGGACTCCTCTCTTCTCTTCTCTTCTCTTCTCTACTCTATTCTACTCAACTCAACTCTAATCAACTCTGCTCTCCTCTACACTCTACTCTACTCTACTCTACTCTACACTACACTACACTACACTCTACTCTACTCTACTCTACTCTACTCTACACTACACTACACTACACTACACTCTACTCTACTCTACTCTACTCTACTCTACACTACACTACACTACTCTACTCCACTCCACTCTACTCCACACTCCACTCTACTCCACTCTACTCTGCTCTACTCTACACTCTATACTACTCTCCTCTACACTCTACTCTACTCTACTCCACTCTTCTCTACTCCACTCTACTCTCCTCTACTCTACACTCAACTCTACTCTCCTCTACTCCCCTCTACTCCCCTCTACTCCACTCTCCTCTACTCTACTCTACTCCCCTCTACTCCACTCTCCTCTACTCTACTCTACTCCCCTCTACTCTACTCTACTCTACTCTACTCTACTCTACACTCTACTCTACTCTACTCTGTGCTGGACTCTGCTCACCTCACTCCAGCTGGACACGTCGCTCAGGTAGCAGTCGCCGATATTCTCTCTCTTAGCGGTGCTGCTGCTCTTGCCGTCATCCTCCTCATACTGAACACACAAACACACGCAAAGGTCAAATAGAGGTCAAATAGTGGTCAGAGCCCCAGCCTACAGCACTCTCACCTTACAGAAGCTAACTTACAGTTTATGTTTTTCTGCTGTCTAACTGATCTGTCATTTACCAGAGAGAGTCATTAAAAGCATTAGTTCTGGTGTTTAATGATAGCAGTGATCCCTGGACGAGCCTGTCACATTCAGATTTCTCATCTGCACTGCGGGTCAGACCGACCATCTCTCTCACCTCACAGAGGTCAAGGGCGTCTCCCAGGTAACAGTCAACAGCAGGATCGGTCCTCAGGGCACTGACACACCTGCTCTCCTTAAGGTCCAACTTAAGCTAAACACACACACACACACACACACAAACCCATGTGCTTATCTCTAGTGCTGATGAAGGACTTGGACTTGTGTTTTTAGACTACATGTGGCATCATTTTTACCCGACTCCTCATTCCTCTTCCAGGTCTGGACTAGAGTCTCTCTGTGTCCAACTGACCTGCATCACTGGACTCTCTTCTCCTCACTGTGACTGATCTGGACTCTACTCTATTCTACTCTACTCTACTCTATTCTACTCTACTGTATTCTATTCTACTCTATTATACTCTATTCTATTAGAGAGGAGTAGAGTAGAAAAAAATACGGTCCTGTATTTTTTTCTACTCTACTCCTCTCTACTCTACTCTACTCTATTCTACTCTCCTCTATTCAACTTTACTCCCCTCTACTCAACTCTACTCTCCTTTTCTCTACTCTCCTCTACTCCACTATACTCTATTCTACTCTCCTCTATTCAACTCTACTCCCCTTTCCTCTCCTCTCCTTTCCTCTACTCCACTCTACTCTACTCTACTCTACTCTACTCTACACTCTACTCTCCTCTACTCCACTTTACTCTACTCTGTGCTGGACTCTGCTCACCTCACTGCAGCTGGACACGTCGCTCAGGTAGCAGTCGCCCCTATTGTCTCTCTTAATGGTCCTGCCGCTCTTGCGTTCATCCTCCTCATACTACAGTAAACACACAAACACACACTCATCTTAGTCACACCAAACACGCATATTTATCCCTCTGTCAGCTGTCACTGCAATCTATCTCAGGTGTAAGATAGAGCTCAAATAGGGGTCAGATAAAGGTCAGATGGGGGTCAGATAGAGGTCATATAGAGGTCAGAGCACCAGCCTACAGCAGTCTCACCTTACAGAAGCTGGCAGAGGAGTAGGACCGGGTGCAGACGGCCAGAAATCCAGATCCAGATGTGAACTGAGAGCCGCCACTGCTGCCACTCCTGGTCTTCTCCTCATCAGTCTAAACAGACACACATGCACATGCTCATGCAAACACACACGCACACACAACCACACACACACACACCCACACACACACACACATTAATTGTAGTGCACGTTAAAAGTTAATCAGATAATCAATCAGCTCCTAGTGAGCTGCCCACTGGGGCCGGTGTCCAGCCCTTTAGCCATGTGTATTTAGCCCCTGTTGATATGTGACGTTAATCATTGGGTAAGCCTGTCACATTCAGATCTCTCATCTGCACTGTGAGACTGTTTGTCTCCCTCACCTCACAGAGGTCATGGGCATCTCCCAGGTAACAGTCAACAGCAGGGTTGACCATCAGGAAATGGACAGACCTGCTCTCCTTCAGGACACACGGACACACACACACACAAACACACACACACACTTACTTAACCGACACAGCCTACATTGGAGTTTTCATTTTTATGCTATTCCTAATGTGGTTGTGGGTCTGCTCTTGCTGTTCTGCTATGTGTGTTAAGCTCTGTTCTGGCCTGTAGGATTACCCTCACAGAGAGCTACACTCAAAATCTGTTGAATGAAATACAAAAATAATACATTTTTAAATTAGAATCATACCTGTCTCGAAAAAATGTTTCGATCCGTTGGATCGGTCATACTGACCTGTGGGAGAAGTGCATTTATTTTGTGAATTGCTCAATTTGGTGAATTTGATAAGTAAATTGCTATGACTTACCTAGGCCCACTTTGGTCGAATGGCATTTGATCCAGAGGAAGTAAATTAATTCCAAGCGTTATTATGACGTCAAATTCAAACTTTAGAACGCCAACTGGCGCTAGTTAATAATTACGTCATCATTTGTTACCATGGAAACCCATGATCAGGCCATGAAAGAAGGTAACATCAGAGAATGTCTAATAAGGTAGACGGGCTCTGGTAACATGATGAAAGCCACTAATATCTACTTCTAACCTACACACATCGGCTAGTTGCGCATACAGTAGGGCCTACCACCCAACTCTTACATGAATACTGCGTAGCAAACTTATTATTTCTTTCATGACGCCCGTGGGCCTTAATTCCACACACCATTTACCATCTAGCTAAGGCTATCATACGACAAGTACGTTTTTTAAAAACATGTTTTGATAATAATTAAAAAAAACTACTAGAACTAGGCTACTCACAATTGAATATGGATAAAATGCTAGAATAGTATGCAAGTAATAACATGTAAGAAAAACAATGCACTGAACGCGAATAGGACTGGTCTGTCGCACTGAACGAAGAATGAGCAGACAACTCATGAACTCAACTAGCCCTGGCAGCAAATGTAATTCGCTGGCGCTAGGGGCGCGTCAAGATTTCTAGGCTAGAACTCAACACAATACACGATAAAAGATGAAGGCAAAGTCAAACCATAACTCGATCAAATGTTTATGGTTCTGAGCAGAAGCTTTTGTCCGAAACGACTTACAATGACATCAATAAACATTAATTTAACATTAAAATTAACAGTAGGCCTACCGGTAGTCATATGGCTGTGCTAGTAAAACACATGATTTTTGAGTAGGCCTAGCCTACGTTCCAAAATTATCACTTCACGCTTTGTGGAAGGGAACCTTCAGTGAGAATAACAAACAAGGGGACCAGAGACAAACTCTTTGCTCATCTTAAACGGTGTGTGAGTCTGTGCGAGAGTTTATGTCTGTGTGTGTATTGATTTGTGCTGATGTGTTGATTTCAGCTGGAAATTAGCATATGGGCAGCAATGTCCACACTCTGGTATTGGATGGTCACCATGCCCAGGCGCGCCTACGTCCGTACGCACTGTGCGTACCACCAGGCTACTCAACAAGGAGAGAAAATTTCCCTTGTGTGTGTGTGTTTGTAATGTGTATTCACACCAAATTGGCCCACCATACCTTCCCAACTATGCACAGTATACCATTAGCTGCATGCCATCAGGATATTTCCAATCAGGATATTTTTTATTACGTAAAGTTAGTGAACAGGTTATCAAAATTAACGCGCACACATTTTGTTTGAGTAGGAGACAGAATACGCACGCAGGCACGCAACTAGGCTACTTGATTTCTTTTACTCGGCTATCTGGTTATCAGCACACAATGTTTAGCTAATTCACTAACTCAATCATGGATATCACAAGTTTAAACAACGAAAACAGAAATGGAGGCAGCAAAGCTGGAGGAGTTATTTCAGATGGGCAAGAACAAGGTAGGCAATTGGTGTGCTTGTCATAACGTTAGACTGCATTACAGCTGTTTAAAGCCAGACGTAACGGTAACGCTAGAACAAAACTAAAGGTAACTTTAGCCTGTAGGGCTGTATCAAGTTGTCCAAATGAATAGGTAATTGTAGACGTTGTTGTTGTATTATTGCATGTGGATGTTGTTATGCTATCTAGGCTACTTTTTGCTGACCAATGCACAGACCTAAAACCGGGAAACGGACAAATATTGTCCACGCGTGATTTTTTTTTTTTTTTGCGGAGGGGGTGATGGGTGTGCGTACCATAGCATTAATTCCTGCAGGCGCCCCTGACCATGCCTGAGGTAATTACTGAGTGTGTGAATTAGAAACGCTAAATGATGTGCTTGCACACACACACGCGCGCGCGCGCACAGACACACACACTCACATGCATGCACGCGCACACACACACATACTGTACTATATTTGATGACATTCACTGATCACTTAGCAACCACACTTCATTGAACATTACTTTAGTATTTGAGATAAATAAAACTCCTTGTACAGTCGGTCAGATGTCAGACATAATAACTGGTGTGCTGTGGAGTAATTTTCAGTGATATTGACATGGTCTTCCTGAGCCATACTCTGTCTTGAGATTGTATCCATTTCACCCTTGTTTTGTGATTTGTGAGTGAAATGACAGTATGGAAAGACCAACTTTTGTTGAACTACAGGCGTTGCTGGTCCCTGCTATTGAAAAATAAGTGCATTTGACATACCAGATTGACTGAAAGCTCAAAGTAATCTTCTTGGCCATCTTGGTTGTATCAGGTAGGCGTGTTTTTTGTGTGCACGCACGCACACGTCTGGGGCCCAGGTGGGGGGCCAATGAGCTCTCCGTGCCCAGGGGCCCTTGGAAGTACAGCCGTGCTCATTCTGGGTTTTGTTCAGCAACCCAGCTGCTGAGTTAGTGCTTTACAACCGTGTCCTTCCCCTCCTTTACCAGCTGTTTCATTATTCTTCCAACTGTCCCATTTTTTGACGACTTGAATTGTACTGTAATACAAGTGTTAACAACTAGGGGGCAATGTTTAATCACTTTCTGTTAGCTCTTTCACAACATAAACAACATAATTACACCTGAGGGACATTGGCAAGCTCTCATCTTACTGTGGTTGTCACAGAGACCATGAGCAACACAATTAAGACTACCAGTTGTCCTGGTCCTAAGGTAACACTGTTTATCTGTGATCAAGACACATTTCCTGCCCTTCTACATTCAAGCAGAACTCGACAAAAGTAAGTGTGGGTGGTTTTCTCTCTACTCTGAATGAAAGGTGGTCAATGATATAATAAGACAGTAGGTAGACAGTATAGACGTAGATTACTATAAGTGGAAGGAACACAAATTGTGTTAATCATCAGCCTCAAATATTTTTTTCAAAAAAAAGCTCCTAAATGAAAAGTAGTCAAGTGTCAAGTTAAAGGCAGACTCGGTTAAAAAAAGGCTATACGGTTTGGCCACAGTTATTGACAGAGACTTGTTATAAACAAGGGGGGGGGGGGGGGGGGGGGCAGTTTCTTTATAGGCTCCTAAGCATTTACTTTTCACACACACACTCTCCACTGATGTATTTTAGGTACACCACAATGAGCAACTGTGATCCGTCTTCCAATGGCTTTGTGGTCGTTACCCATGTGTATCCACAACAAAGTGCCCAAAGTGATGTTTCACCCCAGACTGGAGCTGTGCCAACAGTCTCATCTCCGATTGGGAAATTCCTTAAAGGAGAACCAGCAGTCCTGGGAGTATGTTTATAATTGACACCATCACACTGCATCAGGCTGAAAAAGGCTCACATATAAATTGGTACATTTCAAGAAATGGTAGCATGCTTTCTTAATCAACTGTAACGCGTTTTTGATGTATTTTTCCTGCATGTTTCTGAATAGGCTATATATTTCATTTCTTGCAGACGGTCCAGATAATGACTGGCATTGTTGTATTCTTGTTTGGCATTGTGACTGCATTTCAATCATCAACAGTGTCCTCTTTCTCTGGTATCATGCTCTGGGGATCAATTAATGTGAGATTAATTCCCTTTTTTCTGCAGTCACAACATTCACTGAATTCATTAGCAAAGTCCGTCAATATTATGCTCATTTTTATAAATACAGTATTTTTTCATGTATTAGCCACCCTGTGTATAAACCACAGGACAGTGTTGTATGCTAATTCAAAACATAAAAATTGATACAAAAAAGATGTATTGACCACATCCATGAAATAAGAATGAAGAAATGCATCCGTGTAGCCTGCCCTGCCTGCATGAACCTCATAGCTGAAGAAAGTTTGCAAAATCAATGTAATAATGATAATAGATGTGAAATTACAGTACTCTCCATTAGCCTACATTTGTATACTGTACCATAAATGATAAATGCTGTATATTTCTGTCTCTGTTTACAATCTAAAACATAGTTGTTGTTTTTTTATATCATTGGCTACCTAAAATGTAAAATGTCCTCTTTTTTTAGTACATTATAGCAGGCTCTCTTACTGTTGAAGCCAATAAGAGGCTCTGTCAGTGTTTGGTGAGTCATTACAGATTATTTAACACTCAGTTCCTGATTTCTTCATGACATATATTTTTATAGAGTTATTTGCATGTGTGTGATGACGTATTGATCCTCATGGTTTTCAGCTTTGAGTTGTGCTGTGAATCTAAGATATCTTGTTATTGTTTTCTGTTTTATCTTGCAGCTCAAGGCATCACTGGTGGTGAATGTCATAAGCACCATAACTGCTGGAATCTCCATAATTTTACATAGCTTTGATTTCATTGTCCTAACAGACTTTCATCACAGTTGCCGTTATGAAGGCCATGACAATTATGACAATTATGATTGTTGGAGGAGTAGGGCATTGTTCTTGGTATGTATACCTCAATTAATTTACTATTGCATTCTGTAACATACATAATATAATATTTTGAATTTCCCCCACAACAGACCAGGGCAAGGGGGATTGCTGGAGTCATGATAGTTTTGTCAGTGCTGGAGTTCATTGTTTCCATATGCGTATCTGCATTTGTCTGCAAAGCCACCTGCTCCTCAAATACTCAGGTGAGTATATAGTGACACTTGTTGCCCACTAGTCAGTCAAATTAGTATTGACTACACCTCTCTGAGCTCTGAGTTGTTTTTTTTCCAGGTGGTCGTTTCAAGCCAGGTGCCCCCACCTTTTCTCATCTCCCGTGCATCTGCCCCTCCATTGAACACCTGTGAGGTACAGAGTCATGGAGAAGACTATTATGACTGACCTTACTGGCATGTGGGTGACTGGCTTGTGGATCCCTCAGCTAACCTTTTCATTTGGGCGTTTTTCCAGATGCCTCTCTTCCTGCCCAGTCTGGGTTCCCCTTTTCATCACAGCCGTGTTGATGGTCCGAGGGATGGCAAACCTGAAGATCTGCCCCCAGTGTACACCGCTTAAGGATGAGTCAGGTGCCTTTGTGTAATAATAATGATAACTTAGATTTGTTTATCGCCTTTCAAGATATCCAAGGTCGCTTAACAAAAACAAAAAAAGAGTCTTTTGAACGTGCCTATAGGGGGCACTGTGTACATTCAGAGGCAGATTGTTCCATAGACTGGGAGCAGCAGCACAGCAGTAGCAGGGGACACCAGCATCTGGTGCCCTTTCAAGTCAAATCATATGTGTTCTTAGTGAGCAAGGGTGAATAAGTAAAGTGAAATAAACCCTCAAGTCAACTAGCGTGTTCTGAGTCACTTCTTTGAATCGCATCTCAATTGAATGCAAAATGAGAGAAGAGGTTATCATCATACAGTACTTCTGTTTTATATAGGTCAGAACCATTAAGGCTTTATTGAACTGACTATAATAGATAATGTTGCCCTGTTGTCTAATGAATTGCCATCATTAATAGCCTAGTGGTGTGTATCATTGCAATCTCAGTTATCAGCAATGTGTGTCTGTACAATCACTTGCATGTGCTGTTAAATGTCTTAAAAAAGCAAATAAAAAAACAATATTCAGCACAACCTGCTATTTTGAATTGCATTCTGTCCATACAGTGATAACTTATTGCAGTTCAACACACAAAGTGAAATGTAACTGGGGAAAAGGACACAGGAATAAAACTGAAAGAAGCTCTTCTAAAACAATTTGGACGTAAGTTGCTTACTGCATTGTCTAACATTGGTTACATCTGCCAGTGTGTCGTGGCACTACTTATGGTCCTTCGTGGTGCATAACATACTGCAGTTCATCCCGAAACCTAAACACAGTGTGTGTGTGTGTGTGTGTGTGTGTGTGTTTGTGTATTTTACACACCTTGTAATAAAGTCAAGTCACAAAGGTAAAAAGTAAATGGGAAAACACACTGTGTGTGCGTGTGTGAGTGTGTACACAAAACCACTACAAAATGACTTGAAGGATGGCAAAGGCTGGGGCTAGAAGTGTTCCATGTAGGACCCATGGACCAGACTGAATCAAAGCATTTGCAGTGAACGTACATCATACAAACCTGTCTCATGATCTAGTAAGCCCTGGAAACTGGAGGCTGACTTTCAGATGCTGTATTGAGCTGTGCAGAAGAGGCTGAAGATACCAAACTGGGCCTTTGAATATTTTTACCCTGACTGGAGATAGTATTCATAATAGCCTAACAGGGCTCTTCAATTGGCGGCCCGCGGGCCATTTGTACTGGCCCTTTAAGCGCATGCTGTCGTCCACTCTTGCATCTCTCGCTGGCTTTAATCCTGCAGCCACTGCACCTCAGCCCATTGCACAAGTTAGACTACATTACAATTCATTAGGCTACATTTGTACATAAGCTGAACGTAAGTTCCATCTTAGTTTAGTTTCAACCTAAATTGGCACTACGTTGGAGTTTATGAACTACTCATATTTAACAGGTTGCACCACACAAATAGTTTCTGTCAACAAGGTGGAGCAGATCCGACTCCAAGGGAATTTCAAAGTATGTCTATACAGTAGCCTGGCTATTTTTTTCGCAACGATAGCGAAAGAAAAACTTGTAGTCTCTCTGTGTCCATTTAGTGAATGATGAATTTGTGCGTAGCCTAGGCTTTTGCCGGTGTCCTTCATTTCTTCGCGTCTTACAACATAATGCAATAATAGGCCTAGTCTAGTGAAGTCAGAAATGAGCCTGTCCAAAGTCCTTTTAGGCAAGTCCCTCCACTCCAATACTCCTCCACTCGGCGGCCATATGACAACGCTTTTTGGGCACTCGTCGGGCATCCATTTCGGCAGAAATGCGCGTGCGCAAGGCTTCACGACACCAATCTTGCTCCAGTGGCGAGATCACAACACATGATTGGCACCATAGACATAATATGATTGGCACGATGTCTTCACAACACACCATATGATTGGCTCAATGTATTCACATGTCGACGTTTTGCCGAGGAAGGGGTGGGTGGGATAGACAACGGCCATATTGGCGTGACAAACTAGCCCCATGCATTTCTATGGAGTATTTTTTGAGTGCTGTGTCTACAAATTAGAAAGTCTCTGGCCTGTCTAAAGGCCTCTTGGAAATCATGTGACATTAAATGCGCACTCAATTGCGATTCGAAGCAAAAAGTATCACCGATAGCCTAACGAAGGTAAATTGCATTTGTAAATGTGGCGACGGCAAAACGTTTTGTGGTTAAAGTGAATCGTAGACTATATATTAACAAAAGAAAGTGAAGGAGATGATTTGCACCTCCGTTCACCAAATAAAGGCTGTGGTTGTGTTTCTACAATATGTTGGCACAAAACGTAATTTCTGTCAGAAACCAAGTAGGCTAAATGTTTTCATTGTCATCGTGAACTATGCCCATGTTCAGTAGGCTATGTTTTTCATTTATTCAAGCAGTGACATTTGGTATAATGCATGGGGTAACATGGCGTGCGTCAGAAAAAAGATGGGCCTGTCCCTCTCAAAACATGTTAAAATAGTGTGATTAGAACCAGAAAAGAAAAAAATCCCGGGGAGACACCCCATGAAAATGCACTGTACTGTTCTTCCAAGGCTTTTTACAGTGCATGAAAATGCACTGTACTGTTCTTCCTAGGCAACTTCAACAACTTCTTATTATTATTATTCCGCTTACCACTTTTTCCGTACGCAATTTCTCTTGAACAGTTTAACTTAGAAACTTCGTTCAAACTTTGCAACGTAGGTCTTCAAACAGATCGGGTTGGTATGACTTTTCAACTTTGAAACTTTTATACTTTTTAAACTATTAAAGAAAAACTTTTAAAAAATCCCCATAGACTTAACATTGCCGATTATGACATCATAATACGGCCATTAAGCAGCCTCAGGCTTTAAGCATACAATCTGGGTCATATCCTATTCAACTGTTTCCTCTGCCCAAAACTGTTTCAAAATAAAAGTCCTCACTACAATAATCCACTGTTAAACAATGTAACCCATTAAACTACATAACTTTTTACATTCAACTTTTAAACAGTCTACTTTTAAACTATCATTAAACTATCTATTAAACTAGCTGTCTATCAACAACTTTTAAACTATCTACTGTCTATCAACAACTTTTAAACTATCTACATTCAGCTTTTAAACAGTCTACTTTTAAACTATCAACTTTTATTAAGCTATGCAACCACCATGTCTATCCTAGCATCACCGTAGTAACCATCTCTGTATTATCTGTTTTAACTATACATGATATTTTACATCACAACTTTAGCATTTTCATGCACTGGTAATTCCTTGGAATTGCATTTCTAGTTCTTCTTCTTCTGCTTTTTCTTCTTCTTCTTCTAACGCATTTAATGCAGCTTCAACCGTTTAACGTAGAAACTTCAGCTTTTCAGCTTTGTAACTTTTATACTTTTTAAACTATTAATTAAAAACTACTCAAAATTTCCACATAGACTTAACATTATGATTATGACATCACAATACGGCCGTTAAGCAATTAGAATCCTATGGCAGGTGTTCGGGCCACCTGCATCAACTGCCAGTCTCAGGCTTTAAGCATAAAAACTGGCCCTATTAAGACTACACATCCTGTTCAACTGCTTCCTCTGCCAAAAACTGTTTCAAAATAAAAGTCCTCACTACAATATTTCACTGTTAAACAATTTAACCCTTTAAACTACTGAACTTTTTAACTGTTCAGCCATTGTAACTGTTACTTGTCATCAACTATGACTCCTACCCACTGTAGCTAGTTAGCATGGTTAACATAGTTAGCATGTTAGCATTGTTAACATTGTTAGCATTTTTAGCAAAACTGCTAAAAACGATTAGCTAAGTTAACTAAGTAATATGGTTAGCATAGTTAGCATGCTAGCATGTTAGCATGTTAGTTAGCATAGTTAGCATAACTGCTAAAAATGATTAGCTAAGTTAGCTAAGTAACATGGTTAGCATAGTTAGCATGCTAGCATGTTAGCATGCTAGTTAACATTTTTATTAAAACTGCTAAAAATGATTAGCTAAGTTAGCTAAGTAACATGGTTAACATAGTTAACATATTAGCATGTTAATTAGCATTTTTAGCAAAACTGCTAAAATGATTAGCTAAGTTAGCTAAGTAACATGGTTAGCATAGTTAGCATGCTAACATGTTAGCATGTTAGTTAGCATAGTTAGCATAACTGCTAAAAATGATTAGCTAGGTTAGCTAAGTAACATGGTTAATATAGTAAACATTTTAACATTGTTAACATGCTAGTTAACATAGTAACTTGGTTAACATTATTATCTTTGTTAACATAGTTAGCATAACTGCTAGCAAACATTAGAGCCATTCCAACTGTCAGTTATCGTCAACTATCTACCTAAATAATTTAACCATTTAAACTATCCACCTATTTAACTGTTCAGTCATTCCAACTATATTAAACCTCATCTACCTAGCAACCAATATAGTTTGTTTTTACTCTGTATGATATTTTACATCATATTTTTTGCATTTTCATGCACTGTATTTCCTTCGGGAAATGCTTTTCTAGTTATTATTAGGCTATTATGACTGGCCTGCCCCCACTGCTAAAAATAGGCCTATACGTCAGAAGAGCTTATGCGACTGATTATTACACATTTAATTCACCTGAACAGTGTTTGAATCCTGTTTGTACTCACTGGAAATCTTGGACCTAGCAGTACTGTGCAAAGCACAGATTCCATTACTGTTATCTTTTTACAGATTTCATTCCATATTAGCCATCAACAACCAGTTAAAGATGTTGTTATGCATGTACAAAATACAACATTTGAACACCCCTATTGCTGCTGTTGTACTTCATTGTATCTACAGCTGTAATGTGATTACTCATATTTCAAGCCTCCATTTCTCCGGCCCCTCAGTTGTGATGCTTTTCATGAACTGGCCCCCATTACAAACTAATTGAATAGCCCTGGCCTAGTATGTAGGCTTCAGATGGATATAGGCCTATCTCTGGATTTCAGTATTATTGATATTTTTATTAGGACTATTATTATACTCATTTTGTTTGTATTTTATTTATATCCTGGGATTTTGTGATGTAGTTGACCGGGTTAACATTTCACTATCCCGTTTACCAACAAAACTAGATGCGCGCGCAGCCGTGAGGCAGAAGACGCTTGGTGGCCGTCCACAACGTTATAAACTTAACCTAAATAGTATGCTACTGTAAACTACAATCGGATTTTTTTGTATACCCCTGTTGTCTCAATGATAATAACATCTCATTTCAGACTATACTTCAAAGTTTGACGTTCATTTGGATTATTAATATAACATTAATTATTAATAATCCAAACATCATTTTTGACATGCATTCCGTTAGGGATATTGAACATATTTAACATTCTCTAACCATCGTGATTTCGAATTGGTGCAGTTTTCAGCACAAAAACTCATTTTATTCTTTTGCTCTTTTGCATTGCTGTTCTATGGTGCTTTCTGCCTCTTGGTTGCGCGCGCATGTTTTCGTGACGTTCCATAGAAATCCAGGCTAAATCTATCGAATCCTAGCCAGAGAATGGCTCTGTCTATGGTCCTAACACAGTACAGGCTGCGCAGACTTATACATACTTGAACCAGAGCCCGTCCTTATTAGACATTCTCTGCTTGAACGTACCCTTGTGATGCAACCGGGACGAAAGGCATTGTGGGTTGCATGAGGTGAACGTTGTGCACGACATTGAAGGGAGCTTGTTTCTGTCAAGGTAAGCGGTTACTTTTATGGTTCAATTCAATATGTAAAGTGATTTTCCTTGGTTAAAAGATGATGTGATGTATTTTGATTGAGTAGGTTTTGAGGGTGTTTTCGAATGACAACAGTTGTGTTTTATAACCGCGCTAACGTAACGAATTGATAGCTTGCTGTCTTACTGAGATGCCAGTTGACCAATAACTTACTTAACCTTACGTTAGCTGCTCAGTATTATCATTTACCACTCCTGTTTTTTCTATGGGTTGTGTTTTTTAGTGTTACGCAAGCAAATTACGAAAGGAAATGTCAATTTAGCCATTAGCGAACATGAAGCTATTGATGCACAAGGCGTTCGGATTTATGGTTATCATAGATCCAGGTCCTGTTTTAAGTCGATTTGAGCCATATTTCAAGCTTCATATCGATAATTGACTAAGGAAGTTACTGGAATGTCATCTGCATGTTGAACTTGAAGCCGTGATTGCCTTAACTTTACCATCATTGACTTCAGCTTTAATAGGTGTATGGTCGGACAGTGACTATGACCGAGACTGTGTCCAACCACATGGGCTCAGTGAAGGTCAAGACCTTCTCTTCCCCAGAATACAGTTCTGGATCTGCACCACCACGGAGCTGTCCCATGCATCAGGACCACAAACAAAGTAAGAATAAGGCGACATGGTAGGACACTGGTCTAATCCTCATGACAGTCAGTGTGCAACATTTTACTCCATAGACAATGCACTGTGACTTCCAAAGTGACAACCACCCTGATATAATGCTGCCTTTTTCAAGGTGCTCCTCCCCCAGAATGCCCCATGCACAAGGCGTCTGCACCTGCCCAGCAGGCACCAAAGACTTCCCCTTCCGTCCCAGAGACTCCTGCTCATCAGGACCGAGCCTATGAGTTTGTAGAGTGTCCAATGAAGGCAGCAAGAGGAGAGAACGGAGCAATGTCTGACATAAACCCTGCAAACATGGTATCATCACTTACAATTTCTATTTAGTAAAGGTACTCTAAGCGATGTTGGGTAATTCTGTTGACTTCTGTCACTTCTGTTGACGTTCAAACAAAACAGAGAGCTAGCTCGCCCCTCCCTCCCGTGCCACTGAAACTTCTGAAAGTTTATCTTGTCTGAGATTGGCAGGAAGAGTTTGTTATGTTTCATGGTCCATGCTGGACCAGGCTGTTTTTGTTTCTGTTTTTGGAGCCTGGGCTGTCGACAGAGACTATGTTTTTTTTACAGTGTATACAGCTAGCGGATGGTAAGGTGATGTTTGCTGTATGTGACAAAAAATGTTTTATCTTAGAAACTGTGTAACATTGCTTAGAGTAACTTTAATTTCGCAAATGCTTCCAACCAAAGCAACTTACATATGTCAATAATATTCAGGGTTATGGAATTTTGAAAAGTCTATTCCAGACATGGAAAGTCAAAGATTTTTATCATTTTGGGGGCAAAGTCAGGGAATTTTGTTGTAGAAGTTTAAAATGTACTTGCCAAAATACATTTATACAAATATATCTCCATTCAGAATTGGTGTATATCTGGTTATTAGCTTTACTGTTTGTTTGAGTAATTGTGGTTAGCCCAACTTTGTTTATTCATTGCCCATTTATTCACCTCCCGCTCTAAAAAAGTAAAAGATTCTTGAACACTGCACGACTGTTCTGAAATCTTTAGTCGTGTATTGTACCCTTCATTATATAGTAGGTCATAGATAGAGATAGATAGATACTTTATTGATCCCTAGGGGAAATTCAAGAAGGTCATGGAAATTCGGGGGGGGGGGAGGTGTAAGGGAATAGTCATGGAGTTTTACATTTCATTTAGAGTGGGAACCTTGTATATTGCAAGGGCCATTGTCCCCGTAGCAACTTGGGGTTGAGTGCACAATGGAGGAAGCTCTTTAACCACTAAGCTTCCACCACCACCACACTTATACTTTACTTGTACTTAAATGTACACACATACGTATCTTGTAAAATGTGTGTGATTGGGCTACTAGCCATTTAATTTCCCTGAACTTTCAATGCTGATTTTACGCTATTTACGCTATTATCTGACCTCAGACCTTGTGACCTGTGACCTTGTGAATGGGTGTCTTGCAGATGCCCCCGCCCAACCAGACGCCAGCAGCTGGTCAGCCTTTCCCTCTGTCTGTGAACAGACAAGAGTCCACAATCCCCCGGGCCGGGTCTGAACAGAACTGGGTCTACCCATCAGAACAGATGTTTTGGAACGCAATGCTACGCAAAGGGTGAGCTTACTGGCCAAGATGCTGGGGTTTTTAGCCATACATTGTACCTACTACTTTCTTATCAGACAAACATTTATACAAAACGTTAGTATTAGAACAGACTCGGGTCATTAGTCAGAAGATGTATTTGATCAAACCTGTTTCACAAGACCATTATTGTGTAACCATCACTAAAATAACACATTTAAACCTCTGCTGAAATTAGATGGCGCTGGAATGAGGGTGACATTGGACAGAAGGACATGAAAAGCATCATCAAGATTCACAACCAGAACAATGAGATGGCTTGGCAGGAGATCCTCAGATGGGAGGCTCTTCATTCAAAGTGTGTAGAGAATGATTGACATCCCAGCATAAGTTGGTGTCGGATTAACTCAAAATGTTAGATTGAGTAGCTTAATAGATCAATGTAATCTTTTTTTGTGTGTAATAGAGAGTGTCCTTGTGGTCCAACTTTGGTTCGGTTTGGAGGCAAAGCAAAGGAGCTCACACCAAGAGCCAAGTTCCGCCATTGGATGGGGTACGGTTCTTCCCCCCCCGTAATCATTAATTAAGAAAGACTGGATCTGTGTGCTGGGTAGCAGTGTGATTAAACCATCCTATTTTACTCTTTGTGATTTTCAGGCATGAATTGCCATTTGACAGACACGACTGGATTGTAAATCGTTGTGGAAAAGAGGTCCGATACGTCATAGACTACTATGATGCTGGTCTCTCCACCAAACACACCATTCTAGATGTGCGGCCTGCTCTAGACTCCATTGGAGCAGTGTGGGACCGCATGAAAGTTGCATGGTTTCACTGGACCTCCTCATGACTCCTGACCAGTAGGGGGCACTGGTCACTATCAACAATTCATGTATTCTGCCAGAGAAAAACTAATACCCATTGTGCTTTGAAATGAACTTCTGCATCGTTCACCAGTCAATCTTTAAGCAATAATTACCAGTGATGCTTCTGAGAGGTGGCCTTAGTCGGCCTTGCTTTGGTCCTAGGGTAGAAATTCCATATTTTGTTTTTAAATTCATTTGAGTATCTGAATAGAGGATTGACAGCACATAGTATGGTTTATAGATGGCTGAACACACCTGTGTGAAGGCGATTTATTCATTTCATGGAGGTATGCAATGTATAGTATTTCTTATACATCAATTGTGGATACAGGAAACTGTCTTATGATATTCCACTCATCTATAATAAGGTGTGAGTTTCAAGAGTACATGGTTTGAAGCTTCCTTTTTGGATATGTTGATATCGTATGATTCTCTTGCTTGGATGCATATGTTTATTTTATGCACATTATTTGTTGCCAGAATTCTAAACAGTTAAAACACATACATAACTGAATAGTTATGATTTTTTGTCTGAGCTGTCACATAATAAAATGTTATTTATTTGTAATCACTGATTACTGTTTTTGTGATTACTTGGTTTCTGAAAAGAATATATCATTAACTTTTATTACTGTGACTAACTTTTGGCTGGACTGGAAGCTTTTCCAGCTACAATATCAGTGCAGTGGTGTGTACGTGCACCTATACGTGACCACTGCAACAATTCGCCGGTAGGGGGTGCCGTGAAGGGACACTCCCGTCTGATTTAAATAAGCGCTCGGCTAAAGCTAACGTCGGCCTTTTAGAGACAAGAATCCAATTGTAAGCTGCCATAAAGACTTTATGGTATGTACATTAGACGCATGTGACTGACTGGGTAAATGCATTCAACGTTGGTTTGGTTTCTTTAAGTCTTGGCTGCGACAGTAGGCCTACTGTCAATGAACTGCCCTAGCCTGCAACACCAAGCTAACTCGTCTATTCAAATTTGGCTATGCTAGCGTGTAGTCTGGTAGACCTGACTATCATAAAGTGTGATTAGGTTGTTGATCACGAGACGTAGGTTTTAAGTTATGTTAATATTTCAAAATGTAACAAAATTGACGAGATAGCTTGGGTGCAGACATATTTGAACGTTAACTGTTATCCACATAGCTCCAAGTTTTTCTTCCATCTTTGTGTGATATCGTTAAGTTATCTTATATATCTGAGTATCTTTATAACGTTACAGTCTATTAGTAGCGTTAAGCGTTGTTGAAATTTGCTGACTTAACAGAATCGTTTCCTTGATAAACTTGAGACATTATTTCCCCCAGGTAGTCTGAGCTAGCGAAACTGTTGTCCTCTGACTTCACTGGTCCGACTGTTTACACTCCTGAAATTGCAAACATGTCCACCGACGTGAAGCCTGCCATTGTACAGTCCACCAATACCACGATGCCAGCAGGTATAAATAGAGGTTTCACTCTTGTGTGTGTATGGCTTCAACGTACATAATGTTGCTCTTTCATCCTTTAGTTCATTTTATTTTACCCGCAGGCAGCAGTCGCGTATCCTGCACAGTCTACGGGTGCAAGAGGTCCTACACGGACATGACAGCGCTTAACAGTCACATCAACGACCACCAGATTCCTGCAGAGTCTTTGCCAGGTGAACTGTTCTACTGTGTTTAATTGTCATTTAATGCCGTGGTGTCATGCCATGTGTTCGTATATGGACTTGGCATGAGTATGTTGAGAGTATTCCTTACCACGCTGTGGAAGTATTTGAACCTTGTGTTTGCTTGGTTTTGTTTAGAGCAAAGGATGATGTTTATGGGGCAGCTTTTTGAGCAATGTTGCTTGACAACCACATCACCAGTTCCATGTTTTCTGATTGGATGATCATGAATGTTTGCCAACTGATTATTAAAGTTCTTTTGAAAACTTGAACTAGCCAGAACCCACTTAACAACATGGCTCAAAAAGTCTAATTGTGTATCATCAGCTTTATTCATAAAGCATGGTGTAACCTGTTTATTTATCCTTCCTGTCATCTCCCACCTAACCTCTGTGAACAGGGAAAGTATTCCTGTGCTCTTCATTGGGCTGTGAGGGGTCATTCTCCAGCATGCAACAGCTAATGGAACACATGAGGGTCCACTATAAGCCAAATATCTTTTTCATGTGAGTGTGTGAAATTATAACTTTTTGAATATGACAATGTTTATAACTGGTAGCATTTAAAAAAAAATCTTTATTAACTAAATACTTGTATTATCTTTCTTAAAACAAAGAGTGGCATAACGAAAATATGTTTTAAGACCTGGAACACACATATTTATTGTTCCATTTTTTTCTTCTTCTCTGTAGCTGTGAGAGTTGCCGGGCCAAGCTGCGATCCTATCGCACACTGCTGAAACACCTGCAAACCTGCGCTAAAGTAGCCAAGAGCAAGGCAGCGCGTGCAGGGGCGCTCGGTGAACAAGGGCCTGAGTCTGAGCTTGCGACCCCCATCTCAGCACCTGACCCATCGGAGGCGTACAAGGAGGAGGATATGGAGACAGAAATCAGCCTGCCGCCCGCAGAAACCCCCACAGCTATGGGGCATTCACCCGACCCCATGCTCTCTTCCAGTCCCAAGGAGGTGTCTGCTCAGAGTCCCAGCAGTGTGCCTCAGACCTCCCCATCGCAACCACTGTCCTCCCCCTTGCCTCAGAGTGCTTCAGCTGCCTCCAATGCTGTCTGGAGGAAAAATCAAGGTGAGCCATACAGTATGCTTTCGCTTCTGCTGTTGCCATATGCTCTCTCTGTCTCTCTCTCTCGCTCTCTCTCACACATATTCTCTCTCTCTCTGTCTCTCGAGAGCTGAAGGAGAACAATGTCCAGAGAAGCTTTCCTAAGATCGACTTTGAGTCCTGACCTATGTGTGTGTGTGTGTGTGAGATTTAATGCTGAGAGCCATTGCAGAGCTCTGCCGTTGTGAGTGAACTGTGTTTTGTCATGTTGCACTGTCCTGCCAGACACGCCTGGGCCTCAAATGCACAGATGGAACTCTCCTCCAAGCAGTCACACTATAAGTAGAGGTACGGTCCAGGTGAGGCCTTAAGAAACCCACTAACTCACAAAGGTGCATCCACACACTATGAAGACCCACACATGCACTCAGATTTAATCTCTAATCTAAATCTGTTGATAAGTTAGAGGTTTACTCTTACCTATCAACCTTTGAGCTCGGCAAATTTGCTACAGGCTGGGTGACACTTTTCCATTTCTTATTTTGAACCCCTCTCCCCCACCCCCACCACACTAACCCAGCTAACCATTGCAGGTGTGGAGAGTGCGCTTCGCTAGCCAGCATCCTCTCCTCTTGCCTGCTGCTCATTGTAGCGCACCTGCCCCACCCTTCCCCTCTGCAAGAGTTCTGTCTGGCAGCTTTCCGCACTCCTACCTCCACCCCACCAACCCCTGTTTTCATAACTCTGTCTGGTTGAGGTTCATACATGCCCTAATGGCTGTCATCCAGCTTGACCGGTGATACCTTAATGGCCGTCCAGCCTGGCTGGTGATGGCTTGTCTTGAAGTGCTCTGGCTGGCTGTTTTTTTTTTTCTCTCTCAAACTTTATGATGCCTTGTTTGCCAATCCACCGATGTTCCCGTTTTTGCCACCTATTGCCAAGTATTTGACAAGAAATTGACACCCAATGATCTTCTCGAAAGATATTCCCAATAACATTGTGATCAAGGAAGACTGAAAGCTTCAAGTTTTTAGCACATTGAAAATGATTCATGCCAGCTGTCCTTACAGTCACAAGCTTAATCAGTTTCACTGTAGGGCCAGTCAGATATAATCTTGTGATGCTGTATCCCCTAGTCCCATCTTTTCTCTGTATCCTCAGGCCAGTCCTTCAGCAGCCGCATCTTATGGGAGCACACCAGGGGGCGCTACAACTGTCTCCAGTGTGGCCACAGCACCCCCAACCGCAAGGAGATGACCACTCACATCGAGGGCCAACATAAGAGCCCCTCTGGAAAAACATCCTCTGAGACTGGTATGAATCCCTCAATACTATCATTGTAAACCCTCAGACTTTAAGGCCTGTCCACACTGTTAGCAATAAGACATGTTTAACTATAACAATATGAATGTCCATATTGACCAACGATAAAGATAGTCTCTCAGGAATACTCTTCAGCTTCATTGATGTGATGTCTAAAATTTGATTGGTAGAGAACGCCGTTTCCAAGGAAATGTTTATGCCACTGTTCCCGCGTCTGTCGCCTCATTACTCGCTGAAACGATGTGTGGCCGTCCAAAATGGAATTAATGGTCATTTCTGTTCTTAGGACTGGCCTTTCCTCATTTACCTGAGGCAGTGGTAGCGTAGTCGTTAAGGAGCTGGGCTAGCATGTAGTAGTGTGGTAGCGTAGTCGTTAAGGAGCTGGGCTAGCATGCAGTAGCCTGAAAAGTTTGTTGTGCCCTTGAGCAAGGCACTTAACCCCAAGTTGCTCTGGGGACAATTGCCCTTGTAATATAACTGACATATGTAAGTCGCTTTGGATAGAAACCTTTGCTAAATGAATAAATATAATTGTAAATCAATCTGTTTATGTTGCAGACGGAACAGAGAGCCCTACACAGCTACAGTCTCCATCAGATGGGGAACTCTCGGCCGACACCCACCCGTGACTCATTCTGCATCACTCAGTAGTGAATAAGGTCTTCGCCATTGCATCTCATGACAGCACTGAAAACTCGGTTGTAATATTTCATCAAAGGCTATTTTGTGATGCATATGAGAATATTTTGATGCTGCTTCAGTTGTATGTTTTTTGTCTTGTCTTTGTGTTACCCTACAGACTAATAAAAGATTTCCATGCTGAAGATTTCGATTTGACATAGTATCATTGTTCATATTGTTTTCTTGCATGTGGTTATTTTAGCATATTTACATGAAGCTTAAACAGTTTTTCATTCAGTCAGCTTTCATTTAACTTCCTTGTGCTATATGCTTCATCATCAAAATAACGTAACATTTTATCATTGCCCTACCACCCTAAAAACAATGAAATTTGACACTTAATCCTGGAGTATCTCCTGACCTTGATGTGACCTTACAATCATTATTGTAGGTGTTTGTTAAAGTTTACTGTTAACAATACTCTGTTTTTATACACTCTTGCACTTTCTATTAAGACTAAACTGTTCGGATAAGCTGTTGAATCTTCAAAATGCTAGTATGCACGGCAAAGACATGTACATAAAAGATAAATGCAAATCATTTATTAGCTCATGGCAATACATTGTGGGAATACACACAGAGAGATGTTTAGTTCTATGACATACAAACAGGGTTATAAGGAACAGTTAAGAGGCAAATCTTAGATGCAAAAGTTTAGATGCAAAAAGCCTCTAAACGCCACCTCCGTCAAAAATGAGATAAGGATGGTGAGTGAATGCTCTCCACACATAGTATACATTAATCAAATAATTTAGCTTCAAAACCTGCTAAATACCACTCTTTTCCTGGTCTGAAATATTGATTTCTTGACAAAACCCTATAGGAGCCTAATAGAAAATGCTAATTTAAAAGATAAGTGGTCAGACGGATTTGGAGAGCTTTTGGAATAATTAAATGTCACAAGGCTGTGTACAGTGTAACTACTCGTGTGTGCTCGTGCTGTATTTTTTCTTTAGTTTACCAGACTTGACAGTTTGGCAGGAATGTGATAGTGATGAAGAGAAAGAAAGCGCCAGCTTTACAGAGAAGATACCAGATCACCAGGAGATACGACTCCTTACCCACAGTCTCCCCAGTCGGCTTGTCTTCACACGTATCTGCCAAACACATCACAGAATGTTAAAGACCATGGACATGGAGGCCATCAGTACTTCACAAGGACTTGAGTCTAGTCTGACAGAATCACACTGGTAGGCCCATGGCTCACCATTGATGTGGATGGACATGCTAGGACCAACGGCGAGTGTTGGCTCGATCTTGCACACATATGTCCCATTGTTTTCGCTGGAGGCCGTCGTTACAAAGTAATGGAGGATGCTGTTGGGTTCAGTGACACTCTCGTTCCGCAGCAACTTGTTGTCGAGCAACAGCAGCCGTCGGTGCGACAGAGACAGGCACATGAACCGACAAGACAGGTTGAAGGGCTGCCCAACGCACACCGTGGCCACATGGCGTGGCACGCTGATGTCTGGTTGGTCGCACACATCTGGTGAGGAGAAGAGAAGCGAGATTTGATAATACATTTTACCTACAGGTTATTAGCAAAACTCAGATTGAGTCTGAGTTTGGAAGACTGACGCAGGTCAATTAATCTGTTCAAATCCACATGGACCTCAGATGTCAAGAGCCAGCTCACCTTGTGCATAAGCCTTAAACACCAGGCAGAGTATCACTACTGGAGACGGCAGCCGTAGAGCCATCACCACTGAGGTGGACATCACTTCACCGCTCTCTGCCCCTCAACAGACTGCACAGACCTCCAACGCGGAGGATCCTGAATGCAAAGGACACTCAGAGGAGGCCAGAGTTTAGGCGGTATAAAAAAACCTGCAGGATTTATCTAGACAGGAAGTTCTGCTGCTCATGCAAGTTAATCACTTTAAATCGTTCAACAAAGGGAAAGCCCGTGCTGGTGCAACACCTCGCCAAGCAAACCGAAGCAAACCATCAGAGGCCTAGGTATCACCTCTAACAATCAGAAGGTCATCTTGTTTGGAGGAAATGGTCTAACAATCTTTTGCACAGTTCCACTAACAAAATTAACATTTGTATGTTCTATATATCATGTAGAAAGAATATGTCTTTGCAGTTTGTTACTATTACCTTTATTGGCATACTGACAAGCAAAATAGAAAAACACACTTAACACTGATTTAAAAAAAAAACTTTATCATTTGTTTCACTGTTTATTTAGGAAATACTCCATTCTGCATTTTATTGTCCATGTCTGCACCATACTTACCTGCTGTTACCTCTTACTCTATTAGCACATGATGTAATGTTTCTGGAGCACTGGAATGACACAAGAGAATATTGTAATGTTGTAATACAATTCCATGTTACATGTTAAACTGTGTTGCTCGCCTCAGTTACTACAACACTTGTGAAATTGTTGAATAATGTTGTCAGAGCAAATAAAGTAATTTCTGAATCGTGTAATGAAGAATGGGTCATGGGTTCTATGAGACATTAAATAATTTCCTTTATGTCATTTTCCTAGGCTACAGAACAATTACCATAAAATCATACATACACACACACACTTAATTTAGACTATTCTAGACTAATTTTGACTATTCATTATTGTGTGGTTTACATTCTGGATAGCTAAGACACAGAGCTGTATGTCCCTGAAAGAATTATATTGCATACCATGAAGGCAATAAATGGTGAGTAGCCTATAAGTCCACTGCCTGTTGGTTTAATTTAGTGTTTAAACCCTTCTGAGCAAATATGGGAATATTATAACATGTCTTCACGCAGTTTTCTTTGGTGGACATCACCCCTCTCTTCTATTCAGCTAGGCTACATCCTTTGATCAGATGCGCATAGTAGCCCACCACTGCTGTTGACTGGAGAAACTCAAGCAGCGACTGACTGTATGGGTAGGAAGAGGAAAGTGACACCCACGAAAAAGGCTGCGAGATAAACAGAATGGAAATCGACATAAGCTTTTTATATACCGATGTAGGTAATATTATTTTGGATATTTTATTATCTTTAACCTGTATAAGTCCTAATATATAATTCTGAGATGGTCATTTTAATCTATTTCGATTTGGTGGATTAAATAGGATACATAAAATAGCTAGCTAGCTAACATTAGGTCGTTGTCTGATGAGAGTGAAATACAGGTTCGAATAAAAAAAGTGGTGGTTCTCCTTAATGTATTCACAGTTCGTGTGCCACACGAAGTTAACTTCGCTCTTGTTTACTTGCATTTATTTTCTGAAATTCTCCATCCACTATAATCTGTAGGGATCTTGTTGCTGGCTAGCCCTGGCAGCTAACGTTAACCAGTGAATGCTAGCTAGCCCTAACGTTATTCCAGTAAGATAGGTAATATTATAGAGCAAGCCGAATTATCGTCCAGCCGGTCTGTTTCTTAGTGTAACGTTGATCGTTTACTGTCGGTAATGCAAAGCAACATACATATGTTGATCAAGACAGTATGTTTTGACGAAGTATTAACATTATAGTTCCGACAAACGGCAACGTTATTCTCGCCATTCAGGCTTTTCAAGTTCTCTATGCAGGCTAGCTGTGCTAGCCTCTGTGTCACTAATCAATGAGTTAGCCTCGACTAACAATAGCGGCAGGCCAACATTGTGTTCGTGTTACTCAAACGTTATTGTGAGATTTCGCTCGAATAATGATGAGTTTTACGTTACGTCGACCACATATATAATCGGTTACCTCGCACTTGGTAATGTCAGTGAGGTTTGATGACTAAATATTATGGTCGTATTATAAGCTTGCTAGCAAAAACGACAGATATGGACGCTAGCTCTAACAGCTAGCTTCATACTGTATGCCATGTTCAGCCCAAGTCAGGAAACGTTTAGTGGTTTGTCCAGCTGTATTGTTAACGTGCACAGTCAATTCAGAAGACGAAGCTGGGTCCTTAAGAAGTTTCCCGACTTTAGCTATGTAACTTAATCAGTCAGTTGTGCTAATATGTTTATCGTTCAGTAAAGTTGGTGGATGTTTACATGGGCTTTGGATGCCATCTTATCAGGCCTAATCCTGATCACCCTGCCAACTGGTCAACCCGCTTGACACTGCTTTGTTAGCAAGCCAAGTAACGCAAATCTACTGCGTTTAAGTCAGTGACTCGAATAACGGCCCTGCAGATTGAAATTATAGCAAATCATTGTTCATTTTAGCTACGTGGAAGCTGTGCATTTTACTCATATTGGTTCTTTGTGGTTGTACGTTTATCAGGATGCTTATAGCTTGGCTTGCTCTGATTTACACCGACTAACCTGACTTCATTCATTTCCTGCCCTGGGTCGGAGACTCTTAACAGCCTGCTGGGGTAACACCCCCCCCCCCCAGGAGTCTGTCCTTCTCACATGACCCCCTGGCCTCTATTGGAGAGCTGCACAGTGGTGTATTTTTAGTGCTAGTGCTCAGAAACACAAGATAAGACTTCCTGTAGGGAGATGGTCTCCTGTTTCTACTTCCTCAGATCCTCTGTCTGTCTCTCAGGAAAGCGCTGCCACTATTCACACTAGGTTTGCCACAGTTGATTCAGCTGGGAAGCTTTCCAACGCCCATAGTGGGCTGGTTTATGATCAGTGAGGTGCTTTTGACTGAATGTCCAAATGGGGCCTGTTGTGAAGCTCTGTTGTGATGCTTTTCTTGTGCGTATCATTAACACCCTACTCCGCATTTCCTCAGGTGATTGTGAATGTATTATAGCTGTGTGTCAAGCCCTGGCCAGGGGGCTGGAGCCTCGGGAATGTCTCATGTCGGTCCACAGCCAGGCCCGCAGGAAGTGATGCTGAAAGCCACCCGCAGGTTTCCGTCCAGGAGCTCGCCGTGCTTTCCCTCCTGGAGCTAGGACCGGGCTGACCCGACCCGGCCCGGCCCACCGTCACCGCAGCTCAAACTGCCCAAACACCCAGCTGCAGTTGCTCTCGCCTCTTGCACCGTACTGACGAGGTCACCCACCACAGCTGCCTAACCCAGAAGCGAAGAAGATAGAACTGGACTGGAAAAAAAACAAACCCACATGTCGGAGTCCAGCAGATAGGGCTAGATTGTTTTTTGGGGCCTTTAATAGTATTTGACATTAAGAGCTCCAAGCATTGCAGTTTACAGTACTCATCTGAAAGCGATTTGGATTAATGCATGTGAAGGACAGCTAAGTGCGCAAGTGTAAATATCCGCATTCATTTGGCTATCCAGAAATCTTCCCCTCTCTCTCTCTCTCTCTCTCGCTACATCCCACACACACGCTTCTCGCCCTTCCCACCCCCCTGGTTGTTGTGATTCAGTAGATTTGTGGATTTTATGGCAGTGACGTAACTCTGGAGAAGCCCGGGTACCACAAGCTCCAGGATTTAGAGAAGAGAGGAGGGAAGGGAGAGATGGAGGAGGGCAAGAGGGTGGTGAAGTCCGGGGGCAGCCGGAGCAGCCACGGCAGTCGCGGCTCCAGCTCCGGGGTGCTCATGGTCGGCCCAAACTTCCGCGTAGGCAAGAAGATCGGCTGCGGGAACTTCGGTGAGCTGAGGCTCGGCAAAAACCTTTACACCAACGAATATGTGGCCATCAAACTGGTGAGTAATTCCATACAGGAGAATGGCCTCAGAAAAACACTTGATGATGTCGAGGCTGTTTGGCTCCATCCTCATGCTAGTGTTGCAAGTCTGTTGTATCAAAGTGAAGTTGAAGATGATTGCACAGATGGTGGTTCAAAGATTGGAGTGAGGTGGAGGTGTGCCGTTTGGTTCCCCCCTGATTGGTTGTCTATGTTGTCTGTCTCTCTTCAGGAGCCAATCAAGTCCCGCGCTCCTCAGCTCCACCTGGAGTACCGCTTCTACAAGCAGCTTGGCACCGCTGGTAAGCAAGTCCCACGACCACCAATGTAACCACATTTCTGCAGTCTTCACAGACCCTGTTAGGATTACCGTCAGCAAAGAGACGCAAATCACAGGACAAAGTATTTAATGATAACTGTGGGCTCTGTATTGAAATGATAAAAGGTTTGCTCAAGTGTATTCAGGGGATTAATTCCTCTGCATTAAGATAACATATGGAATGTTAAAACGGAAGCCTTGTGGAGCCAACTATGATGCTGATAATGGAACTCTCTTGAAAGGGTCTATAGTCATAATAAGCATTCATCACATTGTCAAGTCAAGTCAGATTTATTTTTAAAGCGCATTTAACATGCACATAGTGCAATCCAAAGCGCTCATTTGTTGATGGTTACACCTGATACTATGCATGTGTGTGTTTGTGTATTGTAGCAGAGGGCATTCCTCAGGTGTACTACTTTGGTCCATGTGGAAAGTATAACGCCATGGTGCTTGAGCTGCTGGGACCCAGCCTGGAGGACCTGTTTGACCTGTGCGAGCGAAGCTTCTCCCTCAAGACTGTCCTCATGATGGCCATTCAGTTGGTAAGAAGACCCTTGGCCTCGCGTCAGTCTGAAAAACCCTGTGGTCCTGTTTGGGCCTTGAGGTTATCATGTACCCTAGCACAGCCATAATGGCGTATTGTTCTGTGTGGTCAGTAATTTCCTGCAGCCTGACATCTCATTTGCACCAGACACGTGGCATGTGCGTTCCGTGTCTTTTCTGTCAATGCTGCGTTACAGTTGTGTGCGTGTGTGTGTATTCACACCGGCAACCTCTCTGATGAGGAGCTGCTACTACCTTTCATTCTATCTTTTCTGAGGATTGCTTCCGACACACTTGGCTCTTGCATGAAAAATAGGCGCCACTTCTATCCTAGCCGGCTTGCAGGTGCAGCGCGTCTCCTGGGGGATGTGTGAAAGCTTTAACCTGTTAGCATGGGCACAGAAATGAGAATGGACAGGTAACTCAGCCGCCATGCTCGCGCCGCACATCTGGTGTGAGGCGTAACACAGATGTACAGGGCTTAAAGGTTGTTTCAGCGATAGCGGGGATACGTCACTTCTGTTGATGTTTAAACAAAACAGAGAGCTATAGCTCGCTAGTCCCTCCCCCTCCCTCCCGTGCAATTAAAACTCTCCTAAACGCGCATCTCGTCGGTTATTGTATGAAACACTTTATTTTGCCTTTGAGTGGATTGCCAACCCTTGTTGGTAGCAATTGTTTTTGTGTACAGATCTTGGAGCCTAGGCTTCCTACAGAGACACATTTTTTTGACGGCTTGCTTATGGGGCAGACAGCTAGCGGATCGTTAGGAAAGATTAGATGAATGTGATCATTTATGTTTGGGCCTTTTTGGGGCCTGCAATCGCTGATACAACCTTTAAAGAAAGGAAAATGGCTGTGCCTGAAGTTTGTGTCTGTTTTAAATAATGATCTGTTTTCAAATCTTAAAAGGCCAGGCCCCATGCCTGAACACCAGTGCAGTGTCTGTGAACGTTAAGCCCCCGATATAAACATGTTGTACTGTGTCTGTAGGGTCAGACAAGCCACATTAATATTCCACCAGTGTCACAGTCCGTCCACTCACATCACACTTGTTGTTTTGATCTGAAGAACTTCGGAATGGTTAACTGCACAGTCTAAATCGCAAGTATTATTTTAACAAAAGCAGCTACCCAGCAAGTCTTTTGCAAGTTGCAACAGTTTTTTTTCTCCCCCCTGACTGAGTTTTTTTTACTGTGACCTCTGAGCTTCGCTGTAGCTGTGCCTCAGGCAAATGAATGAAGGCACAGACAGACGTTTGCTCAGTATTAAGCTTTATGTGTTTGTCTGCCCTTGAGATAAGTCCTTGTGAATCCAGCGATGTTTGTCTGTTACCCTTTAGTGTGGCATTTAGTGATGGGTGGTCTTTTGTCAGATTCAGCATGTTGCTTCTTGCAGTCATCTGGCTGTCCATTCTGTGTGTGCTAATAAGAAACACGTTTTTGTACAGCCCTAGCTCTGTAAATGTGAAGCAAACACTGTGGCTCTGACCAAGCCACAAATAGTTCCAGCCAATCAACAGTTCCAGCCAATCAACGTATTGAATCAGGAGCATGGAATGAAGGGGTGTCATTTGATTGATGGTTGAGCTCAGATATCAACATCATTTACCAGAATCATAAACCTTACCATAAGTTTGAGATTTATTTCCTTATTCCTACAGCTAGGGCAGGTTCAAAGGCATATTTCTAAGTAATTAATGATGATACAATTTGCATTATGTGTATGAGATGTAATTATTTGTAACTATGTAAATGTAAAATGAGCCAATGTGTAAGAAACTGTTGAATTTCACTATTTTGCTTTGGCCGAGAGTAAACTTCATCCAGTGAGCTTTCATTGCTTGTTTGAGAGCATTCACCTGTAGTATGAAAAAAAATGGTTATCACTCCCTCTCTCTCTCAAAACATGTGCTATGAGCTTCAGGAAAACATGACAGGATTCAAACCATGCCTTTCAAGAAAACGTAATATTCTGCAGCCCTTTGTCCCTTTAAAGGGATAGCTCATCCAGAAATGGGTTTCTCCTCCTCGACATGTCCGGGCATGTCCGGTCTTGTCTGTGTGAGGATATGGGACGGCTTCTACATCTTTAAAAGCTTCTGAATGTATAACGGTGCCCATCAAATATCACAAAACTGTCCTTCCAGAATAATCAGTCTTAACTAACAAAGCACAATCACTCACAATACCACAGAATCTGTTTAGCTTAAAAGCCAGTTACATAAACCATCTCCACAGCGCTGAGACGGCATGCTGTTGTGGAATTCCCACTGTGTGTGTGTGTGTGTGTGTGTGTCTCTCTCTCTCTCTAATTGCTGTGCCTCTGTGGGTATGTGGGCTGCAGATCACACGGATGGAGTACGTCCACACCAGGAGCCTGATCTACAGGGACGTGAAACCTGAGAACTTCCTGGTGGGCCGGCCGGGGAGCAAGCGCCAGCACACCATCCACATCATCGACTTCGGCCTGGCCAAGGAGTACATCGACCCCGAGACCAAGAAACACATCCCTTACCGCGAACACAAGAGCCTGACGGGCACCGCCCGGTACATGAGCATCAACACCCACCTGGGGAAAGGTAAGGACTGGGGCAGGGGGTTGGCAGGGTAGGGTACGTAGCCTAGACTGGAAGATATTACCTTGTGATTTGCACAAAAAAGAAAGAAACACTTGGAAGAAATATGTGAAATATTTTTGTTTTGTAACACATAATGTCACATTTTTTTTCATATTCCATAATTTATATAATCATAAAGACTACACTGTACTATGTTAAATTCCAGTATTTCAGAATTTCTCATGTTGAGATACTTGGTTGGATGTTTTTGCTAATTTTGCAAACAAATGAAAAAAAAAAAGCAGTGAGTATGAGAACACTCAAGCCCAATACTCTTCGGGTGTGAGGACAACCAGAAACCCCTCTCTTGGCTTTTTCCCTAATAATGCAGCCTATCAAAATGACTGCCAGTCTAAATCAATCAGGGTGTTGATCCAGTAGAGCTCCTCTCTCTGCCTCGTGTGTGTCAAGAGTGGTGTCAGGAGAGCTGATGCTAAGTGCCCTGTGGGCCTCTCCTAAATCAGGCCGTTTGGAGGCTGGAGTGATTGACAAAGCTCTTCTGTCTCTCTAATACCCTCTCTCTCTCTCTCTCTCTCTCTCTCTCTCTCTCTCTGTCTCTCTCCCTCCTGTGTTATAGAGCAAAGCAGAAGGGATGACTTGGAGGCGCTTGGTCACATGTTCATGTACTTTCTGCGTGGGAGCTTGCCCTGGCAGGGGTTAAAGGTCAGTGTGTTGTCCATGCAGAGGTGTACAGCTCTGGAACAAGGACACTGTTTGTTTGTGTGTTTCTGTGTGCTCATTTGTGTGTGTGAATGTTTCTCTGTGTGTCTGTGTGTGTTTCTGTGTGTGTGTGTGCGCGCATGACTATGTATGTGGGAGGGATGTCTGGCTGCACTGAGTGTATAGATAAGGAGTGTTTCTTCCTGCCCATGCCGTGGGCTGCTGTGTGCTGCACCTATCTCTACTCCAAATCTGTGTGTGTGTGTATATGTTTGAGCGTGGGTGTCTGGCTGCTGGAAATGTCTGACCTATTTATGTGTTTAATCTGGCTTTAAATAATAATAAACAATGTTGAGTTCTCAGCAAAAGCATTAGATGTTGTTGTTGTTGTGTTTCATACACCAGATCTTAATTATTTTATATTCTATGTAGTTTTGGAACATTTTGGAAAGTAATTGTGTATGAGTGCATATGTTTGCAGTCACCATGGTTTAAAATGCCTATTATTTCCAAAAAAGCCGAACATTGTGCATTGTAGTGATGTTCTGGGCAATATCTGTAACAGCAGTGTAATTGTACTGTCCATTGCTGGCTTTCTCTGAAAGTAGCCTTAGATTAACGTTGCATGATGAGCGCAGAGACACAGGAAATGCTTTAGGCCGACGGGGGAGGTTCTCTCAGTGGCTTTCCTCTGCGTCAATTTATTTTCTGAATACTGTATGAACTAGAAAATTAACTGATCGTTGTGTTTGTGTGTATGACAGAGCCTTTGAAATATGTTTTGTGGTAGTGTGTGTGTGTTATTTTGTCTGTTAGTGCTGACCAAGACTGCCCTCTCTCTCTCTCTCTAGGCCGATACTCTGAAAGAGCGTTACCAGAAAATTGGCGACACCAAGAGGGCCACGCCCATCGAGGTGCTGTGCGAGAGCTTCCCAGGTGTGACATCATCTCTTTCCTACTTTCCATTACCTTCAGTGGAGTGTGCTTATTTTTGGTGCTGTCTGTGCTGGATGAGAAGGACAGATTGTTGTTGTCACCCATCCTCTAGAGGAAGGCCTTACTGTATCTTTTGCGTTGTGGAGCCATGATGGATAAGAATGCACTGCTCAGATCTGTGTTGTATCAGACTGGAACTTTAGCCAGCAGCTGTGCTGCAGGTGTTGATAGCACAACATTCACTACTTTTCCATGCATACCATGTTCTGGTTGTATTCGGAATAATGACAGTATTCCTATTGAGTATGAGTTATGTTAACACCTTATTCCAGTTGCCATAACCCGATTAAGCTCATATTCTGGTTTCTTAAAACACAGATAAGACCCCTGGCATATGCCTGTTTTAATCAGAATATTGGAGTATGCAAATGCGTGTTTGTGGGAATTTAGTAGTCCTTTCGGAATATTAAATTATGTCTTCGCATGTTTATGCAAGCAATTTTGGTAGCTTAGTTTGTTGCTCTGACACTTGGCAAGCATAGCGAAAAGTGTGGCTAAAAGTTTGCACTTCTAGAGTGAAGATCAAGGTCAATTTATGTATTCAAACCTGAAAGTTTGAATGTCATGATGGAATTCATCGATGGGTGAAAGCATTGTAATTAGGGTTGGGCACCGAAACACGGTTCTAATATGGCACCGGTGCCAACGTAAACGGTAGTAACTGCATCGAATAACAACGTGGATTTCGGTGCCTCATTTCGGTGCTTAAATAGCGTTTTCTTTAATTTTATTTTTTTTATACGAGGCATCACTGCATGTCATGCGCCATCTCTAACGTCTTGCTCTGATAGCAACACATCCAGATACTGTTAGTTAACATAAACACTGGATGTATAAACCAGAGGGGTGCACCACATGAGTGGACAGTGTTTGACAGCTTGCGTGAGCCCAAGTAGCTTACTTTTAAGCGATATCGCGAGCTCCTGTCAAAATCTAGCAGTGGGCCTAACTACACACAAGCAAAAGGCTATGAAACAACAGAAACAGTAGGCTAGATAGCCTATACCTTACACAATATCCTTGCTAATGCATAACTGACATTTATTTTAAATGTTATCAGCAAAGTTGTAAGGTGAAAACTTTATTTCACGGTGTGTTAAACAACATAATGGCATGATATTAATCTTTCATGTGCATGAGGTCCATATAGCATCACAATGAATATGAAGATCATGTTAAAAGTTAGCTGGCAAAAAACAAATATGTAGGTTACATACCTGATGTCACTGAGCTGTCAAAGAGGCTACGAAACCATCTCCGTACGTTATCGCTAATTAAACTCAGCTGACTGGTGTTAGCGCATAGCCATGGTTGCTGTTAAAATGCCTACTTGGCTAGCGACACCGACATGTAGCCTAACATGTTCAAAACTACTGCGTGTTATGGGTTAAGTCAAGACATAACATTTCTTGAAGCATTTGGGAACACACTGAATTAACTGGAAAGAAGAGTCCCTGTTAGCTTGCTTGCAAATGCCGTTGTCCATGTCCTGGCAGTTTTATGGCAAGCGGTTTTAACATACCTTATGGCAAACCGCCTACACTGGGTAAACTTGAAAGCTTACCATTGTGTGTGCATGCATGGCAAGCTGTTTTAACATTTAAATGTATTATTCATAGGAGCAATGAGATATTGATAGTAAATTGAATATAACAGTTAAATTTCATGTTCAAATTTGTCTCATCAATAAAAAAAGCAATTCATGCTTTAGACCATTTTAATTTAAAACATTTTAAAAACAAAGTACCGGTTCAGGCACCGTTTCGGCACCGGCACCGTTTTAAAAGTATCGATTTAGCACCGGTATCGGATAAAACCCAAACGATACCCAACCCTAATCGTAATGCTCAAAGAAGCAGGTTTTGTGCGCACTCCTGACAGATGATGAATCAATGGAAGCCCCTCAAAGCGGCCGATTATAAATCCAAAAAGCAAAACAATAGTGGCTCTAATCTGGTCAAATTCACCTATTTCACGCTCATTTGAGACGTCATGACGTAGATGCTACTTCCAATGCACGACGCCGCTGGTTTATTCAGAATATGCCAATTGACATGCAGCACATGGAAACATTGTATTCTGAATATTACCACAACCAGAATATAGCCTGGAAAACCCAGACCCTGGTAATCTAGAAAGATTAAGGGTCTGGCCACGAACAATGTAATGGCCCAACTCGAGGGGCGGCAACAAGCATGCATTTAAAAATCTCACTGCACTCAATTGGATAACACTAGACCATGTTTACTCTGAATGATTTCGGACTTCGACGCAATCGGATAACACTACGACCAATGTGTACTGTCCTCCAACGTTGCAGCGCTGTCTTCATCAGTTTAGCTGGTTCCCCGGAATTTGGGGTAAAAGTAACGTGCATCATTGCTCATTGCCAGAGTGTCTCGCAGAGCTCTGCTCTCGCAAGAAGATTTCCAGACTAACCAGAATATGGACCTTAATCGGAATATGGTGTTCATGGAAACGTAGTCGTGTTCATGCCTTGTGTAGCTGATTTTTCAGCAATAGTAGTGCCGAAATCAAGAGCTCTGTTTTTGGGCTGTTTTTCTCAGTTTTCCTCAGCACTGTGGGAGTTGCTGCTGAACATAACAAAGATGGGCGATTTGTTTTTTTTTTACCTTAGTGCATTTGTGTGGTTACCAATCAATCAAATATATACGTCTTTCTGTAGGTTCTTCACACTGATTTGATATCGTTTTAATCAGAAAACGCTAGAAAGGTCGGAACTACTGTGCAAAAAAATTTTAGTAATCATCTTTCCGATTAGATTTTGAGAGTGTAAATGTGTTTCTGCTGATGGTATTAGTGGGCAGGAGGGATGCAGATTACTAGGCAGCCCACACATTCATTCTTACGCTATGAGCAACACTGATTGCATTCCCACTAGGCCCGTGCAGCCCTGTGTGGGTGTGTTCATCTGCATGTGTGGGTACACATTTATATATATGTTTGTGTGTGTGTGCGTGTGTGTTTTCCCTACACATATTTATCCGAGCAGAGGAGATGGCAACATACTTGCGTTACGTGCGGAGGCTCGACTTCTTTGAGAAGCCGGACTATGAATACCTCCGCAAGCTTTTTACCGACCTGTTCGACAGAAACGGCTACGTCTTTGACTACCAGTACGACTGGGTGGGCAAAACCTTGGTGAGTCTCACACACACACACACACACACACACACACACACACACACACACACACACACACACACACACACACACACACACCGTCTCGATGTGTATGACCTTTGAACCCTGTCATCTCATACACACTGCCCTCTGTTTCCTCAGCCCACCCCAATTGGTCCAGTCCCCAGTGACGCTCCCCTCCAGCCGAGCGGCAGGGACAAAACGCAGCAGCAGACCAAAAACCAGGTGAGGGTGAGTTGGCCGATATTCATTCCAGTTTGGTGTTTTCTAGTTGATGTCTGGGTGATGGAGAGCGTCTTTGAAGTGCTGTTTTTAAGGTCACATCTTAATCAGCATAGTCAGTATGTGTGTATGGTGAGTGTGTGTTTCAGAGTGTGTGTCGATGCTGTTTTTTAAGCATATGTCTACACCACAACACAGTCTTTGTGTGTGTGTTTGTGTGTCCTCCTCCTGCCTCCTCTTAACCTTCGTGCTCCTCTAACTTCTCTTCACCTCTGTCAAAGCTGGCATTTAAAAAAAAAAAAAAAAAAAAAAAAAAAAAGGCAATCGCTATTCATGTCTGTTTACTGTCTTCTTCTCTTCTCCTCGTCCTTTTCATCACTGTCTGCCCCGCTGTGGCAGTCTCCTGAGCCGGTGGGTAGCGAGGTGCAGCCCCCTCCAGCCACGCCCCGCGAGGTCCTGGGCTCCCGCCTGACGGCTGACCGCCTGGGGGGCTCCGCACAGGTACGCGCACACGCGGGCGGCCTCTCCTCCCTCCCCCCCCTCTCTCTCTCTCTGTCCCCCTCTCTCTGTCCCTCTCTCTCTCTGTCCCTCTGTCTTTATCTCTCGCAGCCCTCTCTGCTCCTTCTGTACCTGGGGGTCTTTGCACAGGTACGCGCATATGCAGGCGGCATCTCCTCCTCTCTCTCTCTTTCTCTCTCTCTCTCTCTCTCTCTCTCTCTCTCACTCTCTCTCTTTCTCTCTCTCTCTCTCAAACCTCTCCGTTCATTCTCCTCCTGTGCCCAGGGGCACCTCCGTTGCGCCCTCTCTGGTCTCGTTTTGCTTTGTCCAATTTGACGAGGGAGAAAGTGGGACGCAGCATCGTCTTCCTGACTCTTCCCCCCCCTTTCCCATGATTCCTTGCAGGTGATGAACTCGACCAACGGGGAGCTGAACACAGACGATCCCACGGCAGGCCACTCCAACGCCCCCATCACGGTCACAGCTGAGCGGGAGGTGCCCGACGACACCAAGTAGGCATCGCAAACACATGCTCACATTTCCATATACGTTTAGTCGTCTACCCGATGCTTTTCTCCAAAGCAACTCACAAAAAAAACAGAACAATCGAAGTACAGTGTGACTAGGACGTGTTCGTGCAGCAATACTGCAGATACTACTCGCATAGAGTAAAGCAGTGATTTTCAACCTCTGTTCCATGGCACACCAGTGTGCCGTAGGAAACTGTCCAATTTCACTTAATCGGTCCAAAAACATTTATTATATAGTTGTTGCAAATAGGCTATGCCATTGTTGAGCATCTGTGCCTGCAATGTAGTAACTTAAAGTAAATAAATACTCATGTCAGTGGGTGGCAGTAGGGAGCGCAATAATGACCTGGTTAATTAAGCGACGCGCATGAGAAGTGGCGGTGGAAAATAGATATTAGAAAGCTAGACTGCATTGGGCTCCAGGACGTAGGCTATGGAGTAAAACTTGTGCCACCTTAAACCGAATTTGAATATGTTGTATTTGCATTTGAATTGCTGAATTTGAACAATTGTATTGGAAAAACGAATTTGAATAGTATATGTTGAAACTGAATTCATTAGATTGTAACTGAATCTCAGTCAACTTGAAATTGAATATAATATTTTGAAATTGAACTCATTTGCTCTGATACATAAATTATCCTGACTGAAAATGTCGCTCTTGGAACTTTCACATTCAGTTCTCACAATTCAGTTTCAAAACGTCTACCGAGACAAAAACAGCTGGTAGCTCAGGAAAAGCAATCGAGTGCAGAGCTATTGTGATCGCGTGACTAGTGCCGAGCGCGAAGCAGAGCATAGTGTGGGCACTTGGTTTGCACGGTTATTAGATCTGCACGCACGATTCATAAAACACATTCCGATTGTAGGCCTACTGTCTCACCTACCGTTTATGTAATTTTAAACAAATAAAACATTTGTTGCAGTATTATTTCAAACTTCTAGCTTGTCAATCCTTGAAATACAGAACTAGCCTACCCAGCCATCAAACATCGATGTAGCCTAGGCCTACTTACCTACCGTTTTTGTAATTTTAAACAAATAAAACATTTTTTGCAGTATTACATCTAAAACTTCTAGCCTGTCAATCCTTGAAGTAGCCTACAGAACTACCCAGCTAGCCATCAAACATCGATGTATGGTCTTACCTACCGTTTTTGTAATTTTAAATAGGCTAAAACATTTTTTACAGTATTACATTTCAAACTTCCAGCCTGTCAGTCCATACAGAACTACTCAGCTAGCCATCAAACATCAATGTACTGTCTACCAATTGCAGTACTAAATTGCAAACTTCTAGCCTGTCATTCTTTAATGTCATGGGCATAACTTTCTCTCGTTTTCGTTTTTCCTACTCAACTACTGCTCTATTTCTTATCCTGGACTGCCACCTACTGGATAGAAAAGGCAACAACCTAGTAATTATGTGAATAAAAATCTACATGTTTGAATGACCAAAAAAGGACAAATCATTACCGTTTTCTTACGTTTAAAGCCACTCTTGTAATACTATGATGTGTAGGCTACCTTTATTTGCTTCCAATTACATATGGTTATGGTTACGCTTTTGTCCAAAGCAACATAAATACAAAACAATATAATACTTAAAATTTAACAGGGAACAAATGAAGATGTTGGTCAGACTATAATAAAGAGAATAGCAATAATAAACAACCATGTCAATTCAATCAATAGCCTAATGACATAAACAATGAGAAAAAAGGGAAAATAGTAATAATAAACAATAATGTACATTCAGTCAATAATATAATAAAAATAACAATAGCATGGTAAGACATTATGGAGAATATCAATAATAAACAACAATGTCAAATTAATCAACAGCCTAATGAAAATGAAACAATACTATACACACCATAAGTGTTAATGAACTAAGTGCATGTTCAACAGATGCGTCTGTTAAAAGACCCAAAACTATCACAGGAACAGAGAGCACTGGGCAACTCATTCCACCAACATGGAACCACTGAGGAAAAGTCTTGAATTTGACCTATGTCTGGTCGACACAACAGACACTCTTCAGAAGACCACAGTGGGCAGTTGGGGATGTACGTCTTGATCATTGAATTAAAATAACAAGGAGCAGATCCGGTCAGTGTCCTATAGGCCAAAGTGAGAGATTTAAATTTAATTCTGCCTAATAGGGAGCCAATGGAGAGTAACTAGGAGAGGAGTTACATATGTCTTTGGCTGATTAAAGACCAGGCGTGCGGCAGCATTCTGAATCAGCTGTAACAATCTTACTACACAAGCAGGTAAACCAGCTAATAGTAAATTACAATAGTCCAGCTTGGAGATGACCATGGCCTGAACAAGAAGTTGTGTGGAATCCTGTGTCAGATAAGGTCTGTTCTTCCTTATGTTGCAAAGGATAAACCTACATGATTTTGCAATTCATATCTAATATCAGCTGATTACACACATAAACTAAAATTTAGATTGCCCATACATTTGGAAATCCATCACCACCAATGGCAAACAAATCAATTCCAGAGAAAACAACAGTGGACATTTTTATTAGTGTGTAACGTGTTTTACAATATGTGTTGCATCTTGCAAAGATATTTATTAAGAGAAATCAAGCTTCGGTGTCCATGTCTGATCGGTGCCAGTCCAAAGGTCCATTGTCCTCAGTCTATCTCACTGTCCACTGTTCATTGAGGCCTCTCAACCTATGAAAATAAAACCAACAAACAATCAGTGTTTAGCTTAAAGGTCTACTTTGAGTCTCTCGTTAATTGTTTATTCATCTCTGCGCAAAGAGGTCTCATAAGCATCAGGCAATCAGGATACACAAGTCTGTGCACCTAAGAGACAATCAGTTGTTTCTCACACACACATTCATACCTTGCATCGTATACATCATAATAAATATCATTACACCTTCTCTGCACACACACGACTTGGTCAATACAATGAGTTAATTAAGAACCAAGGACATTTCTATCGTCATACAACACATTATTTGCAATCTACACACACATTACTGAAACAGAAGTATCAAGACAACACACAGTTAAAGTATAATAATTAGGTTATTGTAATATACTGTGTCTATTTCTCAATAACTTTTACAAAATCTGCATGGAGTCGATGAAGAAGCATAAATCAGCCTGTAGAAATACTGTTAAACTAGGGTCTCTTGAGTCTTGATCATATTATCGATATAGAACATATTCAGTTTGAAACTCTTAGAAGCTAGCTAGCTACCATTTGCTAACAAAGTTATCGCAATCCAGTTGTCTGGCAACATCACGGCACGAAAAAATTGCCCCACGTAGCATTAGCTAACAGACAACACAACGATGAGAAAAGCTTAACTAGGGGGACATATCCAGTTTTCCACGAATGATACTGTTTAACCTGAGATTGTAACGTGTTCTTACAGGCCTAAAAGGCACAATGATATGACAATGACCAATCATATTGTTCTATCAAAGAGTAACGTTATAGTAGTCTAACTGGTTCTGAACTATGGAAAAAACTTTAACTTAGTCGATGAAACTATGCTGGCTAGCCAGCCAGCGCTAGCATATAATGTACATTATATACAAAGTAACGTTAACAGACATGGCATATGATATCAACTTACTTGGACGTTTTCTGATGTGCCAGTCGCTTCCATCTCTTCTTTCTCTGGAGATTCAGGAGACAGCTTGCTAAGAGAGTGCTATGCTCTTTGCTTCGCGCTCGGCACTTGTCACGCGATCACAATAGCTCTGCACTCGATTGCTCTTCCTTAGCTACCAGCTGTTTTTGTCTCGGTAGACTGAAATTGAATTTCACGTTTTGAAACTGAATTTTGAGAAGTGAATGTGAAAGTTCCAAGAGCGAAATTTTCAGTCAGGATAATTTATGTATCAGAGCAAATTAGTTCAATTTCAAAATATTATATTCAATTTCAAGTTGACTGAGATTCAGTTCCAATCTAATGAATTCAGTTTCAATATATACTATTCAAATTCGTTTTTCCAATACAATTGCTCAAATTCATATTCAAATTCATATTCAAATTCGGTTTAAGGTGACACAAGTTTTACTCCATAGTAGGCTACGTAAATAACGCTTGGTGGGGCAACGATCACTGGAGGACAATGGAGAAACTAGTGTCTGATTGGAAATCAGACCGGTGTCTCTGATTGTCGGCAAGTGTTGCCCATAGACAGTAAGATGTTTGCCTCCAGCAATATGACAGCCGCGTTCATGTAGCCTATGCCACTTAATAGAAGTCGACGGACAATGCGGTATCTAGCTTATCTATGGGTGAAAAGATGTACAACAGCGATCGATAGGCCTACTTGAAAATAACTGAACTGTAAACAAATGGAGAGACTAAATTGTCATTATTTTTGCTGTATTATGCTACTACAGGGTGTCATTTTGTTACATTTTGGTTGGTGGTGTGCCGTGGGATTTTTTTTAATGTAAAGAAATGTACCGTGGCTCAAAAAAGGTTGAAAAACACTGGAATGAAGTGCCAATAAAGTGCAGGTGACCCTATTTTGATGTCACAAAACATTGGCGACCCCAATCATTCACAACATCTCTGTTGTAACACCCAGTCGAAAGTGGTACTTGGATTTTCCCCAAATGTCCTAGCAAGCTCATTCGTTTGGCTATCTCTGCGCATCTGGTTGTTTTGCTATTTTGTTTGGAGCGTTGATCAAGCATGATTACGTCAATAAAACATCTTATTCGGGCTGTGTAAGTTTTATTTTTACGTAGCCAGATTGTAATGTAGGATCCGATTAGTTGCTTAACTTGGATATCATGGAGTTTTTAATATTTTTTATTTAATGTATGTATGTTTTAATGTAATGTACTGGTCAGTTGTAAGATACCCAGTAACAGATCTCAGGCGAGTCGAATTTCAGGCGACCCCACGTGGGGTCCCGACCCCAAGGTTGGGAAACGATGGGTTAGATTTTTTTTTAGATTTGGTAGCTTTGAGTCATTTCTCTAGCCTAGAAATCTAGACGCGCCCCTAGCGCTAGTTGCTAGTCTAGCAACTCTCCGTTGACTTGTGAGCTCTAGAAATCGAAACTAAATCTGGCATTGAAATCGTGTATAGAGTCTTTTGTTGGGCTTAACATAATGATTGATGGCAGAGTTGCAACAGTTTGGCTTGAATTCCCTGCTACTTGAAAACAAATATCCTATTGCGTGCAGTGGGAATTTGAAAGACAACTGATTATCCCGACCCTCGGACTGAGCACTGCGAACGGTGAGTGCCCAGACCCTACATTATAATGTGGGTCTGGCTCGCCAGGCTATCATTTCTCAGGAGTGCATCACCAGTTTCCCCACTGCAGTGATTTCACACCGACTAGTTCAGATGAGGCCCCATGATTACAGAGGACTTCCTGCAGAGGTCTTCTGTAACAAACGTAAGATCAGTCATTGTTATTTTTGATGTTTAAGCCTTTGACTGTTTTTGCAGGTGCTGTTGTTTCTTCAAGCGTCAGAAGAGGAAAGCACTCCAGCGACACAAGTGAGGAAGAGGAGCACAAGGCCTCGTCCCAGAAGAGGAAGAGGAGGATATTTATACTCCTTTTAGCGCAATAGGAGCTGCCTCTTGAAAGACTACTACAGACGACAATGTATTTTACACTAACAGGGGACATATACCAAGGACAAATCTCGCATACAAAGAGAAGAGCCTGAAGGAGTGACAGAGACTCTGTAGGAACACGTGCTTACATTTGTGGTATGGGGAAGAGTAAGCCAGTCATGGCAGTTCTATCCCGGGTCCTTTAGTTGTATTTTTTCCTATTTTAAAAAATTAAGTCTGCTATTCCAGATTCTCTTTATCTCTCTATCTCTCTCTCTCACTCCCCCTTTCTCTTTCTCGCACTCTCACACACACAGATACCTACACACATCTCTCTCTCTCTCTCTCTCTCTCTCTCTCTCTCTCTCTCTCTCTCTCTCTCTCTCTCTCTCTCACTCTCTCTCTCTCTCTCTCTGGGTCCAAGATGTCTATGCGTCCAAACTTGTTGGAGTGAACTTTCATGGACACGGAGTATCCCAGGTGTGTTTCTGCAAGTGACCAGCAGGGGTCGCTGTTTGGCTCAGAAGAGCGTGCAGCTCACCTTGCAGAGCTGCCAGTTGCAGACAAATGCCTCTGATGACTTGAGTGGACTCTCAAAGGGACGTACAAAGCCAGGATGGGATTACGATGCAGACATTTTCACCTCACTTTAAAAATGGACGCACGCTAAACTCTTAAAGGGATGTAGAACATTTCACAGCGTTTTTTTTTTTTGGGGGGGGGGGGGTAGGAGAGAGAAGCGTTCGAGGCTCATCTCCCATTCTTTTCTTGCTGTGTAAAGGTGGTTACCTGTGAGTCAGAGTTTGTGCCTTTCTAAGTAAAACCTCCAACACTCATGTCTCCAGAGTCATGTCTTAGTCATTTTATCATACCCCCCCCCCCCCCTCATTTCCATCAAACACTTTCTATCCTCTTAAATCTTATTTTTTTCTTCTTCGGTTCCTGCTTTGTTTTTTGTTTTTGTTTTTCTGACTGTACCTGACACACTTTTTTAAATGACCTGTCTCCATTTTTTTCCCCTGTGTTTCTTGTTTCAAACCTGTTTGTGATTGATACAATTTTTAAACAGTGTAAATCAGTTACCAAATGGCAGGATGGGGGAGTATACATCTCGTCCCATGACTCCTTAGCCTTCTCTACCCTTTACAGTTATGTGACCCCACTCTTCCATCTGCTATTCCCTCACTCTTATACTGTTCCTCTGTACACCTGGGAGAAAAAAACATTGCAAACGGGGAATGTCACAAGTAAAGGAGAAATCAGTGGCAAGAGCTGCCAACAGGAAGTTGAACCGAGCTGCAATTCAGGTGTGGACGTGTAATGACAAACAGTGAGTTAGGGCAGCCTGGCGAAGTGTGGCCATGGAAAGGAGAAGATATATAAATGTTTATACTATACAGAGCAAACAATGTTTATTTCTGATGTTTTCTCAAATAGCTTTGTTTTTAAGTTGTATTTATTTGTACATAACAAATAAATGTGTTATTCCTTCATTTTTTTTTGCAGTTAACAGACTCCTGCAGTTGACTCCTGAGTCTGTGCTCAGGAGGTGACGGTCATTACGCATTTAACGACATCCTCAGGTGATACTCAAACATTAACATCCTCAGTTGTAAACAGTTCATGATGTTGTACAAAGATGGTCTTAAGCTATAACAGTAAAATAAAGCCACATACTCCATCCACACTGTCTGGATCAGGTATTAGAAGGAGTGTGAGTATGTGCATTTGGGCAAAAGCCTTTGTATAAGTATGGACAAATGTACATGCCTCTAATAAGGATGGTTGTGTGTGTGTGTGTAAGATGGTGCATGTGTAAGTGCATTCATGACAAAATATTTTAAATGAATTACTAGATTGTGGGCAGAGAACAAGTCATCAAGAGAAGATATTCTAGGTGTGCCTAGGTTAGTTTTACAATCTTTTCTAGAATGGGATGTTTTTATAGGACAGTAAACATAAAAGCTGTGCAGTGCGTTTTTGAAGGCCAAGTCATCTGGGCCTGAAGTTGTTGACCCCTGAGTGAGACTGATTCCAAGTTACACATTCACATAGCTATACTCTCAAACCTGTTGTGAGGGAACAGGGCTGTTTCCTGGAAACGATTAATAGGGATCTTTGGGTGGTTCAGGGTGGGAATAGAAGGGGCCCTCGGGAATACTGTACCATCCGAACAGGCCAGAGGAAATTATGGTCCTTGTCTTAGTAGAGTAATGGAAGCTTATGCCAAGAAGGAGGTGCAATATTTTTTATTAAGTTCAAGAAACTGTAAACTGGCATGTTATTTAGCTTGCTGGGGAAACCAAAATGGGCATATCCAAATCAAATTCTGATTCCAAAAGGCCTTAGCTTATTCAAACACCTGTAGGCTTTTTTCACAGTGTCTATAAGATGTCTATAATTTGCTGCATTTTAGTTATTATCAGAAGTGAATAATAGTAATATAAATGATATTATAAACTGTTACGCTGGCAAGTAATGCCGCTCTGTCCAGCACCTGGATTTATTGTTTTTTATTGTTTATTAGGCCTATTCGTTAATTTGTTTGTTCATGTCTGTTTGTGCTATAGGCTGGTGAGTCACTCCGCTCTCCCTCCAGCACAATTGTTTTTGTTTGATTCTTTGTTTGTAAACGCAGGCAGGGCATTGCTGGAAAAGAGCTTAATGCTTATAGTTAGGGAAAGTTAGGCATTTTTTTGCCAATCTGCAAAACAAATTCTTACCAATAGCTTTTTTAACTACGTGTTCCTATAGGTGTCTAACACCTCCTAATTTATCCACGGCCAAATCCTCGGGGAAACACCTGGAGAGCCAGGGATAGATTCAGCACCCCTAAAAAACCCTAATTAGACTTATTGGTAAAAAAATGTTTTTCATTGTTTTCGCCCAGTCCCTCTTGATTGGCGTTTCTCCGATGATTTGGCCTTAGGAACAAGTAGCCTAGTAAAAAAAGCTATTGGTAAGACTTTTTTTGCAGATTGGCCAAAAAAACCCTCACTTTCCCTAACTATAAGCATTAAGGTATTTTACAGCAATGCCCTGAGTTTACAAAGAAAGAGAATCGAACAAAAACAATTATGGAATTTGTTTTGTAGATTGGCATGTGCCAATGCCTAACTTTCCCTAATAGTTGGGCGGCTAAGCCAATTTTTCATCAGAATCGATCACTTTGCGATAAAAGCATGAAATTTGGTATGAAGGCTCACAAAGGGGGTCTGATCAGATTTAGGACCGTAGGCGCTCAAAATCTGGCCCCTTTCAAAATGGCCGCCAAATATGGATTTCGTAATGGGAAAATGAATTAAAAGCTGCCAGAAACATAAAATGCAATAACACACTTCACCATAAATACATGTAAATATGAGCACACTTTCACATAGAAGGTCTTTAAACTTTAAAATACAAGATATGTTTTTAAAAAAAAATGGCTGCCAAATATGGATTTCATAATGTCATAATGGATAGATGACAGAAATAAACAATTACAAATTTTGCACATTTGGTCATTAATCAATCCAGTTCATTTTTAAGCAAAAAGGTAAATAGGTTATTATGATATCTATCAGAAATGATGTACTTTTTAAATGCATATTTTTACTTGGTAGTTTGTCAGTGACTCCTCCTTACTCAGTCAGTAGGTTTCATCTTGTGGTGGCCACAGTTGAATATTATTCTCTTTAAAATCTAGGGAACTGGTGGGATGTTTTACTCTTGACTACAAGTGAGATAAAGGCAAAGTCAGTTGAATGTGTTTCTCACTGTTACTCAGTAAAAATAGTGTAGTGTACTGCAAGTGAGTAAACATAACTCAAACAGGCAAATATAACGTAAAATAGATTTTAGTCTGCAGAAATTTAGAGTTAGGATTCTGTGAAATAAAGTTGGTGTACATTTCCACAGATTTTCATTTAGGCTGGTTATCTAAACTAGCTGCAATTCATCCTATTTATTTCATTAACTCTGTGCTCTTGTACGGCTAGTTTATACCACCAAAAGCTAATCTCGGTGAATTCTTTGCTCTCTAAATGCTCACATTGACTAGAAATATTACACACAGTTGCAATGATCAGGCACTCAGTGGATGTCATCAGAAATGCAATTAATCATTTGCATCCAGAGCAAACCCCTGTGATTGCCTTTGAACAGACACTATTTGCCTTGGCCAAGCAAATACAGTGGAAGTGGCCAGATAGATATGGTGAAATTGTCATTCTTTTTGGGGTCTCCACATTGAGATGGCATTCTTGAGGACTTTAGGGGACTGGCTGCAAGGAAGTGGTTGGGTAGAGGCTCTTGTTCAAGCAGACATTACCACAACAGGCACAGCTGACTCTTTCTTAAAAGTGCCCATGTTGCTCGTACGAAGAGAGCCCACCAAGTAACAGTGGCAGCATTGTACATTTTGCAACGTGCTGCATATGATAATTTCATGAATATGGATTCCTCTAGTGATGTGCTGAGCTTTGATGAATGGTGCAAGAGGCAAAATGATACAGTACCACAGTTTCAGTATTAGGCCACAGTTATGGTGCTTGAGCTGTTTTTTTTTTTTATCTTTGTAAGGTCTCTGCGGCTGGGCTCTTTTAACATTTATCTTGATGCCTTGGCTGACCTCACACCATGGTTTTTCGCCCTTGATCATACCAATTATGCCAGATGGATTCTGATACATTTGAGGGACATGGCAGAGCTCCCCACCAAGCATCCACAAGTTCACAAGGAGTTCTTGGCTGGCAATTTTGTTGTGCAGAAGACAAAGAGAGTGATCAAGCCCATGAGCAGAATAATGCCCGTGTGAAGGGGGATGGTGGAGCCGTTGGCTTAGGCAATCCTAGTGCACTGCGGCGGTGGATGGTTGCTGGGCCTGAAGTGGCTAGGGTTATCCAATAATTTGAAGAGGCACATCAGAGTGGCCTGAATTAGCCATCACCATGATCAAAGCCCAAGTGTCCAAGTGAAATTTGCTAGGGATGTTCAGTGCCTTGTAAAGGTGATCCAAAAACTTGGGAACCCATTTGAAGAGGAGAGCAGGGATATCATTGTGCTTGATTCAAAAGAAATAGCTGACCCTTGTGCGGCAAAGACTGTGCAGAATGTTGATCAAATTGGACAAGATCAATTCAAGGCATTTACACTCGATCGCCTAGTGAATAGAACAAAATCTATTTATGATCACATTTGTCAAAATAAATTTAAGGTCTTCTGAACAAGTTCTATGAAAACTCCCAGCAACAGTCAATAAAGATTAGTGACTCTCAGAAATTATATGGAACTAGGTTAGGTTGCCAGAACAGGGTTGTGGCTAGATGGGATACAACTAACAACGGAAGTCACGTAACAGATAGTGAAATCTCCAGTGAAATCTCCATAGAAATAAACAGTATCAGGACAGGAAGTAACCTAACCCTAACCCTAACCCTTAGCTGTATCCCTTCTAGACACCACCCCAGAACAGGGGGTCATTTGAAAAATGGCCACCATGATCCCCAGGGGTCAAATTTTGAGCGCCTACGGTCCTAAATCTGATCAGACCCCCTTTGTGAGCCTACCTACCAAATTTGATGCTTTTATCGCAAAGTGATCGATTTTTGCACTTTACCGCCCTACTATAATGAAATTTCCTCTGATGAAGTCAAGAAACCGCTGAGCAATCCAGTGGGGCGTGACTTTACAGTAGACATCACAAGCGTCACAAGTGGCGGCCATTACAGACACACAACACAACAAATGGTGCTAAACTGAGAATTATCACTTCATAGCCTACTAATTCATAATAGGATTAGACTAGCCTACCGGATTACGTGAAAACATCTGGCTTTTCATACCACCGCGGCAGTCAAGAATAATGGATCATTCACACTAAATCAGCATCGATGTAAAACGTGCTTGTCAGCTGACTAGACCGGGAAAGCGTTCCCTTCTGAGGATTGGATAAACTACACTCATGGCAACGCTTACCCTTTGAATGCAGGGGTATGAAGCAAATATGGGTGTTACGCTTGTTTATAGGCTACAGTCTCGTGCTACGACAATAAACAGTTAGTTTGTAAATATTCAATAGTTTATTAGTTTGCACTTTTGGATTCAGAAAGGGAAAACTCGAGCCACGGTCATGTCTGACAGCCCGTCGTATTTACACTTCTGTCGACGTCTAAGTTATGCGGTGGGACATTTTTTAAACGACTTGTGTGCCTCTATGTGGTTCACCTACCTACTGGTATACTACCACTCAGTACTAGGTTTTGGGAACACATACGCAGGGATCCTTCTTTTAGTCGGTCAGATCGCAGATGGAGTTTGTACGCCGCTCATTGGTTACGAGTCCGATCGTACAGCAGGATGCGGGACGTACGGGAAAAGGAAAACATGGCATTTGGTCGGTGAGTCACCAGCGTTGTTCTTCATCAGAAATGAAAGCGAAATAACATTAGTCTACACAGGAACACACCTGAATATTAACGTGGTGTGTTTTGTCTGCCCCCAGGCACAGTGAGTGTGTTGGTGTCATTTGCTTTCATCTTTAACCAGTGCATTGGCTGCGATGGCGGCACACCACAGTGGGCTGGTGTCATCTACTTTCTCCCATTCATTGTAATCTTCCAGTTTGGTTGGGCGGCCACTCAAATCTCCCACCTGTCACTTATCCCCGAGCTCGTGACCTGCGAGTATGCCAAGGTGGAACTCACTGCCTTCAGGTGAGTGAGCCCTTTCCCTTCGTGTGTCTGTGTGTGTGTGTGTGTGTGTGTGAGAGAGAGAGGTCCTGAGCTTATCATGTGACTACCAGACACCAGAGTGGAGGCTGGCCTGCCTCTGAAGGTGAGACAGGTTTTTTTTATTTTATTTTTTATTTTTTTTATTTTACCTCTCAGAAATTACTTTACAACCACTTTGGTGAGCGTATGAGCTAATCAAAATCCTGGATAGCCCCTCAATATGTTTTTGTGATGGAGTTAGAGGCATAGCTCTGATGAGTGGATAAGCAGGAGCCTTGGATGAGAGGTTTGGTAACAGACGACTGGAGCCAAATGTGATTTTTGAGTTGTTTGTGCAGGTATGCGTTTACAGTGGTGGCAAACATCACTGTCTTCGGTGCGGCCTGGGTTCTCTTCCACCTACAGGAGGAGAGCACGGACAACCTGGGGCCGGCTGACATTCCTGTTTTCAGAGTGAGTTAGCACCCTCCACCTCACTCCAACAAGTGTGTGTACGCATATATGTGTCTGTGTGTGTGTGCAGGGGCGCAGGAGATTTTTTGAAAGTGAGGGGGACCAAATTGTGAACACAAACCCATAGTGAGATCAGATTTCCAGATATCGGATTGCCACCTCTGGCCCACTTTCGACCATCATATTTTAAACTTGCCAGAATATTAAGCCACAATCAAAATACCATTGATTGTTTTCAAACAATTGTTTTCACTACTTGGGCCAATGGTAGAATAATGGTCACTACTTGGGCTAATGGTAGAAAAAAAGCAACATGGGGTGTTGATATTTTATGAAGCCATGAATGAATCATCATGCCTATGATCCAAACATAGACTACATGATCAAATAGCCTAGTTAGGCCTACTTAAATTGTCTGGTATAAACCAAATCAACTCTCCACTGGGTGTTTGCAGTTAATATTTATGCAACGTTAGAACTTAACAAGTGTTGGCTTAACAAGTTACCAGTCCAGAACACACAGAAAATTGCAACAGAAAGTTGCCTTTATAATCAACTATTTGTTCCAACAGCATTTAAACAAAGTATTTATAAAATTGAAAAAAAAAAAAAAATACATAAGAAGTAAAATAAAATACTGTTACTGTAGTGACTGTATCACATTATCCCAAGCTTCAAAGAGCTCCCCACGTCTGTGACAGGCAGACGTGACACCGCTAAATTCTCAGCTTGTTTATACCCCACACTGAACGCATAAGAACGCTAGGCCAATCACTCTGGGGTGTGGTAGCCTACTCTCTGGGACTTATGCACCACGGTAACTGAAGTATCCAATTTGTGTCTTGAAATTATGTTTGAAATAAATGTCTTAGAACAAAAACGTTGATAGACTTGTATTTTATAGTTAGTGAAAACGAGTTGATAAGTAGGCTAGTTGAGTTTGTTATCATAAACATAACAGCTAACGTCATGTTGAGCAGGAGGAGTTGAGCACTAGGCTACCATAAATCCTCAAATTATGCCCGGGATTGATTCTATTTATAGCAGGACAAATAAGGCAGGTTCCTATATACAAGACTGGGTAACAATTGCCTACCATACCAACAATTGCCATCAGTCCACTAGAAGACATTGTTCGATTTAAGTCAATGAAATAACCTCTTCTTAATATTTTATTATATGTTGTATTGTATTGTATTATGTTGGTTTGATTAATAGCCTACGGTTGGCAAAGAAAAGTCGTTTTCCTACCATGGGTCTCCAACACACGTTCTCAAGCTCATTCTCTTGCCGCCCCTTTCGAGCTAATTGCCAGAGGCTGAAGGCTACTACATTTAAACACAATTGTTGCGACTCAAGGCATTCCATATGAATTTTATTTAAAAAAAAAAATACTAAATCATGCATAATTAAACAATAACTCAATTTAGGCTACTTGGCTACGCAAAAAGGTTTCCATTACAGCACAACCCCTATTCAATGAAGGGCTGCCTTGTCTCGCAATAAACAGCAGTGGAAATCCCGACACTTTTTCAACTGCATGAAACTTAACAGTGAACCATCAAATATCTTCCAGATTTCAGTGCCCATCAGTCCCAACATTTAGCAATATAATCAAACAGTCAAAAAGTACATTAAATCCCAAACCAAACCGAAAATGCTTTTGATAGCCTACGGGTATGCATGCCGCTCCAAACGAAATACATGTCTAAAGCCTGCCTCGAATACCAGCCTGCCTCAAATAAAGATGATGATCAATGATTTATGCTAAGCAAGTAGCCTGGATTATTTTATGATTGTTAGTAGACAAACTGGCTTCAGATATCCAACAGAGTGAATATGAGGTTGTGCAGTCTTACAGTACTGTAGATGGCTGTGGTTAGTGATGTGATGCTGTTAATGGGGAGTTTTACAGTTAGCGCAAATCCTATATGTTATTATTCATTTAGCGTATCTATAAGGCTTTTTTTCCCTTATCAAAAGTGAGGGGGACGACGGCTGTCTCTTCAGCACTGCGTGGGACATATCCCCCACGTCCCCCGTGCCTCCTGCGCCCCTGTGTGTGTGTGTGTGTGTGTGTGTGTGTGTGCGTGCGCATATATGTGTGTGTGTGTTCGTGCTTGCATACATGTGCATACCAATGACTCTCAGATGTGTTTGTTAATATAATCTATCATACACATTTTATGTGTACCTAATGAATTGCCTGTTACCTCCCTCTCAGTCCTTCGGTTCCCTCACACAAGCCATCACTCACTGCTCACACTCCCCAGTTCCATCTCATCTTCCTAAACACTGTGTGTGTGTGTGTGTGTGTGTGTGTCCAGGGATGCAAACACGGCGCTTTTCGGCGCCTCCCGCTTTTTTCACGTCAGTTTGGGTGACTTGTGTGAATCGTGCAGATCCGAAGAGGTTTTTTTTTAATGGGGGGGGGGGGGGGAGTCTGATCATCAAGGATGCTTTCCGGCGACTCTAGCTTTTTCATGTCATCTACCGCAGGCTACAAGAGGAACCAGAGCGTTTCTCATATGGGCTGGTTAATGTGCTTCTGATAACTTCCACTCATCTTTGATCATGTAGCAAAGGAGCTGTAGTCTATCGTTCTAGCAGCTAAGAAAATATAGGCTCCGTTAGGAGGCAACTCTCTCAGTTCGCGCTGTTACCTCCGCAGTATACTTCAGGTGGAAGTTTCAACACGCAACACGCTGCCATCTGACTGATCATCCGGAACCGCAGGAATACGGGTAAAAACAATTCCTTACTTCAACCACGGAATTGCGTGTGTCATTAATTAAAACGGTAGGAAAACTGAATGAAAGACGGCGCCGTCTATCAACAAAAACAGCACAGAGTCAAAACGTAGGCCTAATTTAAAGTCCCAGACATTTAAAGGGACCGCGATCACTCAAGACATAGGCCTACACCACGAGTGATGAATGTGAAATGCTTTGAATACCCTACTACAAAACAAGCATTTATATGACAACTGCGTATAGAACCATTCTAATCTAGCTAATGGTAAATTAAGTGTATAGCATTCACATATAAAGCATTCAATAGCCTGATGAAAACTTGTTCAGTCAGTTAAATTGCTCTCATAAAAGGATCAGCAGGCCTACAGAATATTCCAAATAGGCTAGTTTCCTTTCACTTCGACTGCAACATATGAGTTAAACCATGTTAAATTCAAAAGCATCTGGCAAGTGACAGGTTTTAGGGGAGGAAAAGAGAAAAAAGTGTGTTACCTGATTCCACAGTCAATGTTCAGTATTTGGCCTATAATTAAGCCTATAATATTTGGCATTTTTGAATCCATGAAAATTAATCAAAATCTATCATTTCCTATGAACAACAGACCCCAGGAACACATGGAATTGTTAAAAATGTTGAAGGATCGAAAATGATCAAATCATTGGCTTAAAGAATCAATATTGTATCGAATCGTGATGAAACTTGTGATTTACACCCCTATATGGCATCCTTACAATTAGGGAAGGTATTTCTCATGCAAGCACGGTGCAACCATAATGAGTAATGCAATGAAATCATTGTAATAGTTTGCAATTTTGCATTAGTAAAGCAGTCCACCGATGTGCATGTTTTCACTTACTGCTTTAGTTTCAATTGTGCAACAACAAGACCATAACAATGATAATGGTTTTATATATCCATAAAGATACATTTCTGGAACTATCTTAGACTGTTTTTTTTGTTTGTTATTTTACGAGGGGGGGTGGGGGGGGGTTGGTTGATAATGTTTCTCTCTTTTTTCACCTCACATGTGTTTGCATCACTGCCAAGGAACTGGGACAGTGTATTTTCATATAAAGAACATTTTTGTGTGAATAGGGTGAGCCCTGGATGGCAGAGGTGGTGGCAAAATGTAATTATATATTTCCTGCCGGGGCGTGGGCTTCGATAATCTCACTCCTTTTTGACCATACCTCTGTTTGCATCCCTGGTGTGTGTGTGTGCAGAACTTGAGTCTGCTGGTGCTGGGCATTGGGGCGGTCACCTCGCTGCTCTTCCACGTGGGCACCCGAGAGAAGAGCTATGCCACCGGCGACTCTGAGCCTGGCGAACGGCAGCCCCTCCTCCTCAACACTCCCAAACCTACCACAGCCCGGCTGCAGTGGAAACACTGGCTTCTGCAGCCATCCTTTTACCAGGTAGCACACTAACACACAACAGGTATCACACTAACAAACAACAGGTAGCACGCTAACACACAACAGGTAGCACGCTAACACACAACAGTGCTAACACACAACAGGTAGCACGCTAACACACAACAGGTAGCACGCTAACACACAACAGGTAGCACACTACACTACACTTCGCTTTGGACAAAGGCGTCTGCCAAATCCATAACCATAACACTAACAAACAACTGATAAGCGACAAACAGACAACAAGCAAGCACAGTACAACATTCCTGAGAAAAATAGTGTTTTTAACATGGCTGGAGTATTATTGATTGATTATTGATATTATTGATGAATCACCACTCTTTTTGTGGTCAGTACAGTATCATTTTTAAGATAGACCAGATGCAGTTGTTGAAATGGTGCTGTCTGTGGTCAGGAAATTGTTAATCTGCTCACATGCAGATAAAATGTATGCAGATAACTAATCACTTGGTTAGTGGTCAGGTTTCAAATTGAAACTTGGTTCTCTGTGTGTGTGTGTGTGTGTGTGTGTGTGTGTGTGTGTGTGTGCGCACGCACACGTGTGTGTTTGTGTGTCTTTGACTTCTGCCAGGTGGCTTTCCTCTACATGTCGACCCGGCTCATAGTCAACCTCTCCCAGACTTATGTCTCCATGTATCTCACCAACACCCTCATCTTACCCAAGGTAAGGCGTCCACTCTCCGCAGTGTCGCACCCGTTACTGCTGTCAATCTTTGTAGTGTCATGGTGACTGCAGAATTTGTAGTGTCATGGTGACTGCAGAATTTGTAGTGTCATGGTGACTGCTATCATTTGCAAAAGTCCTCTCGAGAGGGATTATTTATAAGGGCTTGGGGTTGGTTTCACTTCTGGTTGTGGGTCTCGGCCTTGCTTGTCCCCTTTCGCCTCATCTGTGCCTCTTGTTTTTGCAGAACTACATCGCCACCATTCCTCTGGTCATGTATGTCAGTGGTTTCGCCTCCTCCCTCATTATGAAGCCTGTCAGCAAGCTGATTGGCAAAAGTGTAAGACTTTCTCTGTGTGTACTGTATGTGTGTGTATGTTTGTGTGCACGTGAGGTTGTGTGTGTGTACGTGTAGGTTTGTGTGCATGTGAGTGTGTATGTGTAGGTTTGTGTGCGCGTTATTGTGTGTGTGCGTATGTTTGTGTGCGTGTGTATGTGTAGGTTTGTGTGCGCGTTATTGTGTGTACGTGTAGGTTTGTGTGCATGTGAGTGTGTATGTGTAGGTTTGTGTGCGCGTTATTTTGTGTGTGTGTATGTTTGTGTGCGTGTGAGTGTGTATATGTAGGTTTGTGTGCGCGTCATTGTGTGTGTGCGTATGTTTGTGTGCGTGTGAGAGCCCACATGCATGTCTAGTATTTTGCTGTTGTGTCTGCTTGAAAACATTATGCATACTTTTATAGTGTATGCACTATACACCATGTGCACTATACGCCATGTGCACCTTTAGCCATGTGCACTGTACACCATGTGCACTATACACCATGTGCACACCATGTGCACTATACGCCATGTGCACTATAAGCCATGTGCACTGTACACCATGTGCACACCATGTGCACTATACACCATGTGCACTATACACCATTCAGTGCGTTTTGAAGTACTGCACTACTGCAGATGCTAGTAGATGCATTATAAGAGATTCTCCCATACATTAACATCTGTGCTTTTTGCAGATGATAGTACTCATAGTGCACCACCATAATAATGTAAAATAGCTATGTAGGTTACATTTAAAGGTGCTCTAAGCGATGTTACGCGGTTTCTAAGCTGAAACATTTTTTGTCACATACAGCAACGTCACACATACAGCAAACATCCGCTAGCTGCCTGTGCCATGAATACACTGTAAAAACGCGGTATCTGATAAGATAAGATAAAATATACTTTAATGTCCCCCAGGGGGGAAATTTGTCTTGGGCTGCAGTCACTGCGTCACACACTTACAACAGAGTATAGACAATACAAACATGCCTCACTGCATCATCCACAACAGACACAATCACAAAAACACACAAAAAGTGCACAACACAGTGGGGGTAAACGTGTACAAGTAGGTAACACAGTCATTTGTTGCTGTTTAGCATCTTAATGGCAGCTGGGATGAATGAGTTTTTATACCTCTTTAACCTGCAGTTCGGCATTCTAAATCGTCTACCTGAGGGTAGCAACTCTAGTTCCTGATTGAGAATGTGGATTGGGTCATACATAATGTTATGTACCTCCCTGAGCACATCTGTGGACAGCCCAGGCTCCAAAAATGGCAACAAAAACAACTTGGTCCAACCTGACCCATAAAAACATAACAAACTGTTCCAGCAACTGTACCAACATCGCTCAGAGCATCTTTAACCACAATGCAAATGTGAACTGTGAGCAAGACGGCATGTCACAGTGTATGTTGTAACACATGTCCTGGATGGCCACTTGTCAAGCAAGTTTAATAGTATACATGTGCCATGTAAATTATACACGTATGGCCTGTTTCCTGGACATGGCTTAGGCCTGATGAGGGTGAGGCTTAATCCATGTATCGAAATGTCACATATTACCAACCGCCCTGTATGTCCAACCTCTTACGTGTATGTGTCACTTAATATTCATTTCTATATAAACCAAGACGGCGGATTCCTAAAGAAACGCAAGCACCCACACCATAAGTGTATCTAAATTAGCTATGTACCAAAAATTACATTTTATCGTGACTCGAAGAGCTGTAAACAGTCTTGTAAGGCTGCGTGTACAAATCCGCTTGGAGCTCCAGTGGAATTTTTAATTGGAATGAGAATTCTCGGGCTAACCGTTGATGTGCCGTGTGAAAGGTTGTGAATAGGCCCCCACCAGCCCAGCACTAAACTCCGAGCGTGGTACACAAAATCGGATATTTCAGGCAGTAAAAGCCCCGGTAGGAACCAAACTAGATTTTTTTCAAATCTACACACCTATGGCTACTAAAAAATGTTAGGTTCATTTATCAAATGTTATTTTGAAGTATTAAAAAACATAGTTGTTTTAGAATTTTCGAAAGAAATGGTTGGTAATTAGTACGTTTACAATGGGGGGGGGGGGGGGGACTGGCTGTTGTGTATGCTAAGTGTTCTGGAACTGTGGTGCGCACCAGATTCTAAGACCGGTGTGCTCCCTCTGTCCACGCTGGCAGTTGACCTACTTCACTGGCCTGTTGCTGATCATGGCGTTTGCCTACTGGGCGCTGCTGGACATCCACATGGGTTCGGCCGTGTATGGCGCGGCCATCCTGCTGGGTACAGGCTCCGCCACCATCCTCGTCATGTCGCTCTCACTGACCGCTGACCTCATCGGGGACCAGACAGTAAGTCTCAGAGGGTGAAAGGGTTAGTGTTGTTGTTGTTGTTGTTGTTGTTGTGTTTCTTGTTTGTTTGGATTTGAACTTCAGAGATACTACATGATTAAAAACCTTGCCGCTGCTTAGCGTGTCTGCTGTGACTGGCTGATAGTGTCCCAGCAAACACATACACTTTAGGGAACCTATAGGGAACATTCTGGGAAGGTTCCCTAAAGGTATTACATTCAATTCCCTAAAGGTATTACTTGAGTTCCCTAAAGGTATGTGTTTGCTGGGGTTAATGCTACTGGGTAACTACTTCTTTACTCGGTGACAAGGAACTCTGTACGCTGCACTTAATAACAGGGGTGCTTGATTTGGCCTTTAAAGTTTGCCGAGTGGCTACTCCACCTGGACTGTGTTTACATTTGGCTTGGTGATAAGAGCCCTTTTGTGGCACAGAGATGTTTTCTTCTCAACATCTCTATTTCCTTGAGGAAGTGGACAGCCTTCACTGCGTCTTTAAAAGTGATACTGGTGTGTACAGTATTAGTCCTCCTGAATGTCAGCAGCCTAACTTCAGGTAACAATGATGAAGCTGTGCCAAATGTGTGTAATCACTGACTTATCACTGAAATATTACAATAAATATGAAAAAAAAAAACAATTACAAAAATACAAATGACAAATATATATATATATAAACATTGTCTTTTAACCACAACAGGGACATGTCAAACACTGACTTTGACAACTGTTTGTTCTCACTGAGTTGCCACATCTAACACAATTGAGAAATGTTTCTTCCTGTTATTCAAAAACCAAACAAATAGTTTTTTTTTGTCAGTCATGAGTAATCAGAGATACCTTGTTTTTTGTCAGGTCATAAATAAACTGAAATTAAATAATTGAAATCATCATTGAAAAAGTGTTTGATGATTGATTTGGGGAGAATTAGACCAAATATTGAAGCATTCTGAATTGTCATTCCCTTGATTATTCATCTTTCTCACGAGTGGTTTACTGCCTGATGTTATGATGTTTTAATCCTGTGTGTTTGTGTACAATTACAGCAAAGTGGAGCATTTGTGTACGGTGCTATGAGCTTCACTGACAAGGTGGCCAATGGTTTGGCTGTCATGCTGATCCAGGGCCTCCATCCATGCCAGTAAGTGTGTGTGTGTGTGTGTGTGTGTGTGTGTGTGTGTGTGTGTGAGAGAGAGAGTGAGTGCATGCACAACTGCATGTGCTGTCAGTTTTTTTTCCAACTGTGTGCAGTATTTTCTTAAATGAAAAAAAAAAAAACGTATTTGCTTTCTTAACATGTTGCCGTGCCATGCTTTCTTATTTCTGTCATCAAATAGACCACGTCTAGTTGTAAACGTCGCTGTATGTGTGTTTTGTTACACGTGTGCATGTGTTTTGATTGGATCAGCACACAGGTGTGTTGCCCAGCTTGTGTGTGGTACTACCACTATGTGATGGTCGGCGTGACAGGAGGGGTGGCTGTCGCTGCTACGCTGGGCCTCTGCTCTCTCCTCATCTGGCCCGTGGGCCTTCGACACAGTGAGTCCACCCCGCGCCTCCAGTGTGAATTCAGTGCTAACGCTGATGCCGTGATTTGACGCTAACTGATAAAGTTGTGGAAGAACAAGATTTACGAAAGCGTGTGATAAAGAAGCAGGGAGATGTCTCTCACTGGTGCTTCATATGGTTTACTCATAGCACTGCACTTAGGCTGTCCCTCTGAATAGGATTGACTTAAAGGAGAAGTCTGGCAATGTTTTGCCTAGATCTCTGTTTCTCGAGGTCACTGAGTGCTGTCCGTATGAAAATCGGTGCTACCTAGCTCGAGTTGCTAATCTACAGTGCTACACTGTACCGACTCGTACCGACAGTACTCGGTGACCTTAAGAAACAGAGATCTTGGATCCTTTAAGTGTTTCTGTGTGTTTGCCTCTGTAAAGTAATTTTGGAGTAAATGTTTTGAGAAAATAATGGGGGGGGGGCATGTGTGTAGTGGGCCCTATATCCAAACACAATGTTGTTGTGCATTACAGCTGAAAAAGAACAACTTGTCAACAATGAGCCAAACGGTGAGAATGTGGCCTCCCTCAGGAAGGCTCTGCCAATCAGAAATGAGTGATGCAGTTAACAGGCCAATGAGAGATCACTTTCACTGATGTCACAATGAAGATCAATGAAAGAGCACTCTGACTGATTTCACTGATATATGATCATGTTGCAATCATTTTGATTGACCAAAATCAGGAAGGTTCCTGAGCACATCTGTGGTTCTGTTGAATGCATTTAAGGAGTTCCCATTATTTAGTAATAAAAAATGACAGTAACAGTAGTTGTGACCGTAGTTTAGCTACCACTTGGCCCAGAACCTCTTTCTGCCTTGTATTCATGGGTGTATTAATCAAGCACCATGCAGTCTGCGTTCATAATCTAAGTGCTTGATTTTATACACCTGTGGAAAGGGACCTGATGAAACCCATGAATAGATAGTTTTCACAGAAAACGTAAAATATTGTAAAATGATGTGAACTCCTATAATATGAATATTAAATATGTTGAACCTCCAGGTCTTCACAAGACAGATGATAAGTATCTGTTATGTTCGTAATGTATGTTGAGCTGCTACATGTGTTCATGCAGAAAGATGCTAAGTTATTTTTTGACCTTGCAGGATTGCCGGTCATTAACGGGCTGATGGGACCTGATGGTCAGGAACCTGAGGAAACTTCTGATCATGCCTCAGTGAACTAACACGGAACAACTGGAACCACTAAGGGAACCGGGGACCCTTTTGGGAACCATAAGCCAGTTTTTGTGTTCAGACATGCAGTGCCTCTTTTAAGAATGTCCTATATTTAATGGAGTATAGATAGACATGTTTTTTTATTTTAGAATTGTTTATATATATATATATATATATATATATAATCAGTATTCATCGGACCAGAGGTAATCAGAAAAAAAAAAACGAGCTTTTAAAAAGGGAAATCTGACCTATGATCAGGAGATTGTAACAGTGAGATGTTTAATCTCACAGAGCACACTCTATCTCAAATGGAAATGATTCTCAGGCCAGACATTGCATTGAGATTATTTTTGAGAAAAAATAACTAAAAACTGAAGGGAATCACACAACAGGACAAAGTTTATGTTAAGCGTATAAACAACTGTACTCTGAAATAATTGACAATCTGCACTACACTAAAGATTGTAAAATAAAACATTCCTATGATTTTGGTGTGTACTTTGAATATGGAACGAGAAGTATATGGTGTCTGGCTCAAAGTGGAAACCAGGTTCACTTATTCATACTTTCTACGGCTCATGAAGATCCATTTGGTGATTTTGGACAAAAAAAGTGTCTTAAAGCTGACACCGACCGGTAAGTGAGTCTAGTCTGGTAAATGGGTCAGTATTGACCAGAACTGTTCAAGGCTGGTGATGGACAAAATGGACAGAAACATCAGCATGAGTGTATTTAGTAGGAACTGTAACAACAGGAACTGTAACAACAGAAGCAGGATGTGAAAGATTTCTGGGGAAGGATGTGAAATTGAGACATTAACTTCTGGTGTTTGGATGAAACTTGTGGTTAGCAAAAAATAGTCATTAAAGTATTGATGGTAGACAATGCTTGAAATTGTACCGAAACTATGATATAAAGTATGATAAATAAAAGTATGATAAATACAGACCACTTAGTACAGCTCTTCATGCAAAAGGTTTCAGTATGAATCTCAGCCAGTCACATGTGGATCGGCCAGACCACAATAGACCTTACTAGAGAGAAGGACCTTATAATCTCATCTCATTGGATACCTGGTCTCTGCTGAAGCTAAGCAGGTGTGGGCTTGGATGGGAGATCTCCTTGGATATCTGAAGTTGCTGCTGCAAGTGGTGTTGGTGGGTGGCTAGTAAGGGGGACTCTTCCCTCGGCCAAAAATTAATCCCAATGCAGCAACGAGGACGCTGCTGTAGGAGATGCTGTCTTTGTTGAAATGTGACTCACTGACAGGTCATTAAACATCCCATGGCACTCATAGTTATCATTCACCGCATCTTATAAGGCATCCAAGGCCTACTGGTTAGGGAATCGGACTTGTGACCGAAGGGTGGCTCGATCCCTCACTGGTAGGAAAATGTGGGTGAGGGGGCGGAGTGATTGAACAGCACTCTCTCCCACATCCATGGATGAGGTGCAACGCACCCACCCAACCCCCAACTGCTCCCTGGGCGCTGCTAAGGGCCAGCCACTGCTTGTGTGCGTACACACTACCCCCGGATGGGTAAAATACAGAGAACAAATTCCCAATAGGAACTTCCTACAGGGCTAATAAAGAATAACTTAAAAACCTATCCTGGAAAAATTCCCAACCTCATTCATAATAATTTCTTAATAATCCCTGTGTAATTGGCTCATTCATAATAATAATAATTCCTTAATAATCCCTGTGTAATTGGCATATTCATTGATTGGTGAGCTTTCTGACACAGGTAAAGTAGGTGCTACACATTGGTGGTGGTTAGTGAAGTTGCCCCTTCACTGTAAAGCGCTCTGGGTGCCTTAATAAAGTGCTATATAAATGCAAGTTGATGTATCTCTCAAATACTGTGAGCTAAGAGTTGTTGAAATAAGAGGAAAGTTGTTGCAGGCAGTTATTGTAAATTCCCATATTGACCATAGATCTAACATTCTGATGATCTCACCAAGGACCTTGAGAAGACTCATTTTTAAATAAAATAAAAAAAAACAAATAATCAAGTCTTCAATAACAGGTTAAAGACAACAGAGAATTTTTATTTAGAAATTCACAGTTTCTAATGGCACTACATCTTTGTAGTTACAGTTGCTCCTGTTCCACAATACTGTGCAGCTTGCCCTCAGCAATCTAGGGTGTTTTCCAGGCCCCCTGCTGGCACACTATGAGCTAAGGGCCACCAGGTGGCGCCACACAGGGAGAAAACCTTGGAAAGAAAAGCACTTGACGTACAAGGTATAGTGTAGAAAAACGAAACAAAATAAACAAACAAAAGGCAAAAGAGTACGTTAAAAGTGCACACTTGGTCCCACATCCAACTAATGTGGGACACATGTCTATTCGCTCAGGTTAGGGGGGACATTGTGATGTTCCATCGGTCACTCACATACATACAAACTGAGAAAAAGAAAACAAAAACACACGACATGACATTTACACGCGCACACACAGACAATCTTTCATGCACACAAACACCAGACAGCTCAAAGATACTCCGTCTCTACACTCAGGAAAGAATCACAACTCAAATCACAACTGAAAACAAAAACAAAAAACAAACAAAAAAACAAAAAGAAGTTAAAAGTCCCCTTTGACTGTGTGGAATTGCTCTCATTCGATCACAGAGTGGTACATTCAAATCCCATCCTTGTCTTTCCCTTTTTTCTATATACACCGGAATTATTAATCTACTGCTTTTATACAAGAGGGTACCATCAGCTTCAAAGAAATGGGGTGGGGTGGGGGGGGTTCCATAGATTATTTATATGCAACGAGAACTGAATCACATGATTGTGACCCGTTTCCATTCAGCATGGTCTCCGTATCCTGCAGGGCTAAGTGGTCAAAATGGTTGTATTCACAGTAAGAAGTCAACAGCCTTGTTGTTCAGAAATGTTTTTTTGTTTTTTTTTTAAACAGGGAAATACACTCACACACATGCAGATGAAATGGGGTTGAGAAGATGTTTGGAGTGCACGGGAAGGTTTTAAGAGCTTGCGGCAAACTGATAGGTGGGTTAGTCTGGGTTAGTGTCAGAGTTGTGGAGAACAGCTAGAATGATCGAGAAAAAGAAAAAGAAAAACAAGAGGAGCCCCAGTCTCGATGCGTAGAGCTTATCAGAACGATTCCCAGAGAAGAAGAAACAATGAATCTAAACTACCGCTTATTAAAGCAGCCCTCCAACTCCTCCCCTCCCCAGTAGGGCTTCATGGGCCAGACCTCTTAAAAATTAATGTCTGAGGCCTGCCTGATATGAGCAGATACATCACTAACAAAATAACTATTTATGATTTCACAGAAACAAGCAGCAGCATTTTGTTTTTCTTAAGCCAAGACCACAGAATCCAACTTTTTCAGTACAATGCATATAAATATGAATAAATAGATGGAACAATGTGTGAGAATGTGACACTGAAGAGGGAACTAAGTGTACCATGATGGGTCTGTGTGTGTGTGTGTGTGTGTACACTGATTTTGTATATATTGAGAGTACCAAAGAACCAAGTGGATGAGGCGAGTGTAAACTTCATCAACGTTGCTGGGCACATGGCACTGTGCTTGGCCAAGACCTTTCTGAGCACAGGCAGGTCAAGACACATTTAAATAAATAAATAGATAAATAAAACAGCTCGCCAGAGGGTCCCCTGCAGGGCATGTATGCAAGTGTGTGTGTGTGTGTGCGTGTGTGTGTGTGTCCTTGTGTACGTGTTACATGAGTGCTTGGACTTGAAAGTGGTGGTCCGCTAAAAACTCTCTTCAGTCTTTGGTAGACGCATGCGCCGCTCATGAACAAAAACACCACAAGAACGTAAGAGGGCCAGATTTGAGTGCGACACAAGGGCGCCACTTGGTCCTGTGAGGAAAAGGAGTCCCTTACCTCAGTTTGTGTGTGTGTGTGTGTGTGTGTGTGTGTGTGTGTGTGTGTGTGTGTGTGTGTGTGTGTGTGTGTGTGTGTGTGTGTGTGTATACTGTATGTATTTTGTGAAAAATGTTTGTGTTGCATTGTTTTAAGTGTGCATGTCAGAGTGCGGAGATCACGTACAGGCCCAGCCTGGAATTAATTGTATCAGCAATCTATTCTGTTGGACATCTGTAAGCCTCAATGGCGATTCATGAAACACAACTAGAAGCTTGACACGGACAGACAGACACACAGACATACAGACAGACAGCCGTGCAGATAGTCATCAGGGACATCATACAGAAGTGCATATAAAACAGACTGGATGGGTTCTTCATTCAGCTCCACTCGTAAAGCATCTGACAGATCTGGGGCTCAGTGCGGAAGGAAGGTCAACTCTCTGGTCCCAAGAAACAACAACAGACAACGACAGACAGCAGCAAGGCTAGTGTTCCATCATGTCAGTGAGAGAAACAGACAGACAAATGAGACCAAAAATGTTTAGCTTCAAAAAAAAAGAACCCACACACACATACAGAGAGGAGAAGAGTCATAGTGTTAGTATCACTGGCAAACAGATGGATGAGTGTGGACCTCAGGCTGTATCTGTGGACAGGGGGCAGACTTTGGGGGTGGGGGGGTATCACTCTTACAGTCCTACTGCACAGTTGTTCGTCTTGTCTGGAGCCGTATGCATTTTGGCTGCCTGCATGCTTCTGTTCGTCCGTGTGACAGTGCGGGTGAGACACAGGGGACAGTGGGGACATTTGCTCTGTCTGGGCTTCCAAAGGTGGAATGCTATCTGCTGATGTGCATACTGTTGGAGTTGTGTGCTTATCCCACGAGAGAGAGAGAGAGAGAGAGAGAGAGAGAGAGAGGGAGAGAGAGAGAGAGAGAGAGAGAGAGAGAGAGACATTGAGAAAGAAAGGGAAATGTTGAATCAAAAACAGAGAAAGTAAACCATTATTAAATTGCCCCGTGTGTCTTACATGTGTCCTCCACATTGCATATCTCTCCAAGCAACAAAACAAAAGCAAAAAGTAAAAAGGAGTTTCATGCTGTGGTCTGCACGTTCTGTAACGGAGAAAAAAAGGCACATCTCCAGGAGATGGGAGTAGTGGAGTTTAGGGGGTGAGGTGGGGGGAGGGGAGCCCCGGGGACGGTTCCCATGGGGTCAGTTCCACTCTGCTTGAGAGCGTCATGGCAGGCCAGGCTTACCAGACACAGCCATTAGAGATACAGTGAGAGTGATAACGAGAGAGAGAGAGAGTGATAGAGAAAAAGAGAGAAAGAAAGAGTATAAATCAAAATCTCAGGTCATGGGTGAGAACGAAAAAAACATCCTCCTCTCCCACACCGTGGCTTCACGCGCTACTCGAGGTGACGGTCAACAAGTGTTCAAGACAGGGCTTGACATTGCCACAGCTCATTTGAGCACGATGTGCTGCGTGTATATGTGTGTGTGTGTGTGTGTGTGTGTGTGTCTCTACACATCGGCGGGGATGCGTGTGTGTGTGTGTATGTGACTCAAACGTGTCCGGTGACAGTCTGCACCCTGAAGGTGCCCATGCCAACCCCCAGCTCCTGCTTGCCCTTGATTAGCTCCTCCAGGATGGGCACGGGCAGCAGCTCGTCATCCTCGTCGCCACGGTAACCGTTCCAGCTGTGCTGCTGCTGTTGCTGCTGCTGGTCAGCTTGCTTGGAGCGTCGGCGCTTGAAGGACCTCTTCTCCGCCTTGCTGCGCGTCGGCAGATGCCCGTTGCACAGGTCACTCGAGTAGGGCGCGGCGGCGGCGGTGGCGGACGACGACGACGCGCTCCCGCTGAACGCCGGCTCGTCCGAGACGGTGGACGAGCCCTCCGAGCTCACCTCGGACCAGGCGGCGGCGTCCCTGGACGAGCAGGTGGAGAGCTCGGCGATGTCGGGGCACGGCAGGAAGTGCAGGCTGTGAGGGTAGCTGCCGCCGAGGCCGCCGCCGGTGCCGTTGCACTTGGGCGCACCGTTAGAGATGGGTGCGGGCGCCGCCGTGATAGCCGAGGCTTTCAGGGTCTCCGCCTTCTCGCTGGCCTTCACCTTGCAGCGCTTTTTCTGCAGAGGGAGGAGGGACGACAAGGGGCAGAGAGCAGAGACATTCACTCAGGAGGAACTTTGCACCAATTACAGGAATGTTAAAACACCTACTGCTCTAGGACACATTAACCACCACTGTGCTGAGCCATGAGATCTCGGAGCCATCTGCATTCATACCAATTAACCAGTTATTAGTCATTAATAATCAAGTTATTAGTCATCAATAATCAAGATCTGATCAGCATGCACGTGTTGTGGTCAGTTCTGGGGATGTCACAAGACAAGCCAGGGCAGACAGGGATAAATGGAGGGAGGGCTGACAGGAGGGCAACCTGTACAACAAACTAAAACCTGCTCAGTAAGCTCCACAGCTCAACAGAGAAGCGGTTAATGAACTACACCACACGACTCCCAGGACTGTGTTCCACAGCGCACTGCACCACCCTCAGCAGTACGCACGTAGCAGTACGCACGTAGCAGTATGCATGTAGTAGTATGCATGTAGTAGTATGCAGTATGCATGTAGTAGTATGCAGTATGCAGTATGCATGTAGTAGTATGTAGTAAGCATGTAGTAGTATGTAGTAAGCATACTACCCGCAGGCCTCCCTGAATGCAATGCAGTGCAACACAAAGGAAGGTCAGGGCAGGGCAGGTGAGGTGGTGAGTGCGTGTGGTGCCACAGGCCTGCCAGCCGGACACAGCGCTAGCGTTAGCACTAGCGTTAGCAGCAGATAAGGCCACTCAGGTGGGTGGAGCGGACACTGTACCTTTTTCTCTGGAGAAAACCTTAGAGGTTCTACAATGTACAAGTCATCAGGACCTACTAAAGAGGGGAGAGAAGGGGCCAGGTTAAACGATGGCAATGGAAAACAAACAACACACACACACACACACACACAAACAAAACAAACAAAACACACAGACACGCACTCACACACACATATAAGCATGGAGTGCACTTGCAAGTAGTACTCCACTCGCTCTTTACACTCCCTGAGGACAAGCACCAAATTTGACAAACTACACAATTTGTATTTTTTTTCCCTCGTAGAAACAATGTAGGCCTTTGTCTCTGTTGCTGTTACTACTTGCAAATGTCTGACATGTGACGGCCAAAAGCAGAATGTGCTAAAAATAGCCTCCATGTTTGCTGCTGCTGCAGAGTGGATAAACTAGCCGATGAGGAGCGGTCGGAAGCCCCGGGCACACGCGACGCGCGGAGGCAAAAACGTGAGAGCACAAAAAAGAAGGAAAGAAAAGAGAAGCAGCCGCAGGAGGGGGGGGGGGGTGGGGTGGGGTGGGGGGGGGGTGGGGTGGGGTGGGGTGGGGTGGGGTTGCAGATGTTGCAGAATAGCCGTTTTGCTCGGGTGTAGTAGCCGCTGTTGCGGCCGTGGCCACATGGCTGATTCATATGGAGCATCACATGATGGGAATGAGACGCGCTCATGGCGTTGGGCTGTGGAAGGTCAGCTGGGCCAGGGGCTCAGCTGAGAGGGCAGCAGGAGCAGGAGCAGGAGCAGGAGCAGGAGCAGGGGCCCCTGGTCTGGTCTGGACAGGAACACAATAACACCTGCAGATTTGTGAGCCAGATGGTGTGGAGGGCAGGAAGATTAGGACACGGTAACACGAGCCGCTCTCTCTCTAAGAGCGCTGCCTGCCTGCCTGCCTGCCTGCCTGGGAAAAACCATGATGTCACGCAGCCTTTGTTTGTCATTGGCTGGCACCCCCGAGCGAATGAGAATGGAATTAAAGGGTGTGCGAGAACACAATGACACACAAGGAACAAGGTGAGGGTTTAGTTTAGCCACTGGGAACCTGTGTGTGTGTGTGTGTGTGTGTGTGCGCGCGTGCGTGCCTGTACAGTATGTGTGTGTGCATGTGTGCGTGCTGTTCTTAACAAAAAGTGTGTTTAAATGCAATGGAGCATTGAAATATACAATAAAATGTGTGTTTGTGAATACTGTGTGTGAGTGTGTGTGTGTCCCAGAATGTCCTTGAATATGAAAATATGTGTTTGTTTGTGTGTGTGTTTGTGTGTGTGTGTTGTTCAGTGCTCATTAGAGATTCATTACCATCTGTGGCAGTCATCTGGAAGGACTTGGAGCGCACCAGAGGAGAGGACACTCTGCGCTTCAGGCTCATGTCGTCATATGAGGAGAAACACCTGCAGGAGACCAGAGAGAGGGCGGCCATTAACCAGCACCCAAGGGGCAAGAGAGAGAGAGCGGCCATCAACTACCACCCAAGGGGCAAGAGGGAGAGGGCGGCCATTAACCACCACCCAAGGGGCAAGAGGGAGAGGGCGGCCATTAACCACCACCCAAGGGGCAAGAGAATTCTAGCAATATGTCATACCGCACATACAACTTAGTATACACCACATTCCTCACATTACTAACTAAATATATCTCTTTAGCACAGGAAGATTCCAATGTTATATGTCATGTCATGTATACACTGTATCAACATCAGTGATATACCTGGGTGGAGCTGATTTTAGGATTATGCGAGAATGTTAAGACAACTAAGTTGGACATTGTTTCAAGCGGAATATCCATCTCAAAAATGAGGAAGGGCCAGTTATAGTAGAGCGTGTGGAGAATGTATAAACATCTGTGTGTGTGTGTGTGTGTGTGTTATTTAACCTCTACAGTAATGAAGCAGTTCTTCATTAACCCTTAGAACCCGATTGACGCAAAGTGCGTCAAAAAACACACCCTTTCTTCTCTGTTACATTGCTCCGGAACGGTTCATCGCAGCGAGATGAAACCTTTATTGCACGACAGAGCAGAAGTGGGGCTTTACAACGAGACTACACACTTGTCTGTACGATCAAGTATGAAAATTAAAACAAATCATGAAATTAAATCAAATTGCATCATATTTACAGTCTATACTTCTCTGCATTCACCTGTACACACATTACTCTAGTTTGAATTACTCGCGAACCCGTGATCGCATCGATATGGCAAGCATATCAGATGAAAGAGGGGGCACAGGGCTATCCATTGGTACCATGTTTATCGATCCTTCTGGCTTATAAAACCAGACGAAGTGACTGCAAAATAATAACGTCATGTACACAAACCAACGCTGCACACTCATTACTCTCGTTTGAATTACTCGCGGACCCGTGATCGCATAGCTATGCCACGCATGTCAGATGAAAGAGGAGACTCAGAGCTATCATTTGATACCAAGTACATCCTTCTGGGTTATAAAACAGACGAAGTGACAGCAAAATAATAACTTCATATAGCTGGACTTACCCCACGTTTGTGTCTGTTCTTGTGGCAAAGCATGTTTATAATCCAATGCTATCATGTGTTTCTCTATGGCAAAGCATGTTCATATTCCGGTTTTGAGATCCTAGCAAATTCCTGCATGGCATCCAATTCAAGGCTCACATTGCATCCCAATTTGTTCAACAAATAAACACCTTTTTTGCCTTTACTTTGTTCATGGCAATGCAGTAAAGAGTTGAGAATTATTATGACTGCATACACACAGGCACGCAGGCTAACACGCAACCTCGGGTCAAGTCAGGTCAGATCAGTTCGTGTCACAGATATGGAGTGCAGAAAGGTCATTTTTCATCACTAAATAAAAAATGGCATTTATTTCCGTAAATCACACAGCAAATATTTCTGTAAATTGCTCAGCCCCAGAGTATCCCTCCAACATGGCAATTATATTGCCCGATTAAGGACAGTCTTCCCTACACACACATGAAATGCATGTAGAGCTGTGAGCTTGCAGTGGTGAGATACATGTCGAAATATAAGAATTTTTATAATACACTTTTTATATTTTAATTCTTTAAAAATCAAAATAAAATCAATGCTAGTATTAATACATGAAATGATGGCAGATCTGAATAGCCTAAACTCTCCTGAAAAAAACAATATATAATATATGTGTGTGGCACTTACAATGACCAGAATAAATCCTTATGAATAAAGGTAGTGAAAATGCCTTAAAAACAGCTTAGGGTTCTAAGGGTTAATCTACCTGTGCTGTTGGAGGCCATGTTTATAGAATGTGTGTGTGTGTGTGTGTGTGTGTGTGTGTACCTCTTTGGGCTGGGGTAATGGTTGGTCATGGGCACAGCTGTGCTGGTGCTGCTGTGATTGGAGGAGCCTCGACAGCACTGCATGCAGAGCAGCAGCCCCAGGAGCAGACACAGCACCAGAGACACCACCAGGTAACTCTGCCTGTCCGACACCTGAGGACACACACACACGCGCACACACACACACACACACACGCGCACACACACACACGCGCACAACACACACACAAACACGCGCACAGCACGCACGCACGCGCAAACACACACACACACGCACGCATGCACCACACACACACACGCGCACACACACACACGCGCACCACACACACACACACACAAACACGCGCACAGCACACACGCACGCGCAAACACACACACACACGCACGCATTACACACACGCACACGCGCACACACACACGCACACGCAGACAGAATACATTAGCCACAGTATCATTCACCAAATCTAAAGTGTTCTACTATAGCAACAAATTCACAAAAAACAAACAAACAAAAAAGATGTATATATATTGTTCTTATTGGTGTTCTTATTTGTGTTCTTATCTGTGTTCACCTCTCTCTGCAGCTGGATTACTGTGGCAGAAAGATTGAGCATCAGTTTCGTGACGTTCTCCAGCTGGTTCTGCAGAACCTGAATGGACTCCGTCTGTTTCTGGTCCTGTGTGTGTAGAGAGAGGGAGGGCTTTACAAGTGAACAAAACACACACCAGTGTTTCCCACACACTGACTTATTTGTGGCGGCCCACCACAATACCAACATTGACCACCACACAATGATTTTCCAGGTTGTACTAAATTGTGCATCATAATTGTTAGCATCATAACCACGCTGTGCTAATTTGTTAAAAACTGTTGTATTCAAGTTAATTCTGCAAACCAACCACCACAAATGGAATTCAATTCTGTGGGAAACACTGCAAAGGTCATAACCGCGATGTGTCTCAAGTTCAAGTAGTGTCATGTACTCATAACAGGAATTAGAAGTAATGAAATTATTTTGCTTAAGAGCCAGCTCAACTTTAAAGAATAAATTAAAAGTATTAATTAAAAAGGTATATTGTGTGTGTGTGTGTATGAGGGGGATCGATCTGGTGTGTGTGTGTGTGTGTGTGACTATGGTGCTGACCTGCTCCTCTGCGATGCGCGACGTGTTCTGCAGCTTGATGATGGTCTTGTTGAAAGCTCTCTGCATCTCCTCCATCTGTTTCCGATACCTGCACAACAACCACAAAATAGTCATTTTTAAGTTGTGACTGCGCTCGTTGTGAATCAGACATCCATGTCAATTCACACTGTTCTGACAAGCTCGCAAACTAACATGGTCAAACAGCATTTGATGGGGTCGCACCCACATGAACACACTTGCATACATGCTTTTACTGTCCCCTAGACATCTTTTGGTTACTTTTAAATAAATACTTTATTGGTTAAAGTTATCTCTGTTGTCCCGACTCCCTATTTATGTTGCGGCTTAGAGCCGGGTCGTAACAACACGTGCGTGTGTCTCTCTGTGTATGTATGTGTGTGTGTATGCGTGTATGTATGCGTGTGTGTATGTCTCTCTGTGTATGTATGCGTGTATGTATGCAAGTGTGTGTCTCTGTGTATGTATACGTGTGTGTATGTGTGCGTGCGTTGA
>NW_027468576.1:35334488-35361988 GCF_046254945.1 Alosa pseudoharengus | reverse complement strand
TTTCATTTATTTTATATATTCAATAATCATAGAAATACATCACTATTTCCTTTCATACTTTTATAGTTCCTCCATATATAATCCTACAGAAACTACAATATGCACCACAAACCATTTCACCATGAAATAATCCATAGTGAGAAGTTTAATACTTAGGTTACACTTTACTTGACAGTATCGACATAAGAGTGACATGACACTGTCATGAATGTGTCATAAACAAGTCATACAATTTTATGACAACGCTTCTGTTATTAAGTGACATTCGGTTTTTGTCATAACAAGTTAGGGTTAGGATTAGGATTAGGATTAGGGTTAGGGTTAGATTTAGGGTTAGGGTTCATGTCTCATGACAGTGTCATATGTTCATGACAGTGTCATGTTCATGACAGTGTCATGTCACTCTTATGTCAATACTGTCAAGTGAAGAGTTACCAATACATATTATGTATAAACCAAACACACCAATGTCAATGCAGGCGTATAGACGTCTATATACACACTGCCTCCTGCTATAAAATCCATGAGTGTATATAATAAGTAGCATGCTTCTCATTAGTGCTGCCTGAGGCCACAGCCTCCTACTCTAAAGATGGTGGCTTCAGTGTTCCAAGTGATTTATGCGCCGTTGCCATACCTAATGAACCCCGAGAGCAGGCCTAGCAGAGGAAGCAGTGAGGGGTGTGTGTGTGTGTGTGTATGTGTGTGTACACGTACTTGTTGCAGATCCCAGCAGGTTCTTTGAGGATTTGTCTTCAGATGGGATGTAGCCAGGAACGTCATCTGCTGAGAGAGGACCGGTTATCTCAGAATGCGTAAAGCTTAGGGTCAACAGAGCGCACTGACTAAGAGAGGCAGTCATACAGGTTGCAGAGGAGAAACACTTCTGCCTTTCCAAAAAAATCCCTCAGGGCAGATCAAAGTTGGACTAGATGTTTTGTTTACAGTTCTACAAAGCTGGCTCTGTGCATCCAGCCAGCTCCCACACACACAGACATTTCTCCGAGAACAAACAGCGGAGGTGGAGGTGTTACCAACCGAATTCCTCGTCCGGGTACTCCAGCCTCTCCGCGGGGTACTGGGAATCGGCCTCATCGATCTCCTCCACCATGCTGGTCCCGAACACTCTGCAAAAGGCAGAGCAAGTTTTTTTTTTTAGTAAATAAATAAATAATAATAACAGTGTTTACATTGACTTAATTGTGGCGGCCCACCACAATATCAACATTGACCACCACACAATGCTTTTCCAGGTTGTACTAAATTGTGCTTAAATCTGGTTAGCATCATAACCACGCTGCACTAATTTGCTAAAAACTGTTTTCAAGTTAATTCTGCAAACCTACCACCACAAATAGAATTCAATTCTGTGGGAAACACTGAATAATTCTTGAATTTCCCCTTGAGGATCAATAAAGTATCTATCTATCTATCTATCTATCTATCTATCTATCTATCTATCTATCTAATAAAAAGATATCAAGCGCAAAGAAACGGGGGAAAGGGGCAGAGGGCTAGATAAAGAAGGCCGTGGGGGCATACCGAAGGGAACACCGAGACACAGAAAAACAGAGAGGACATATAATGCACGCTCTGCTATCTTAAACAAACAGGGCAGTAATCACCCCGCCATGCCCATGGGGTGATAACCAAACGCCAGCAGCATCGGCGGGGTCTCAGAACTCTATGAGGGGGCCATTCTGCTTGGGGGTCATCAGTACAACTTATCTAGCAGTTCCACGCCGCAGCAAGGTATACTGCCCTGAACTTTGCCCCAATGCTGGGGTGCTTTGTGTGGAGCATTGGACCAGTTCAGGAACGGGTTTGATGGCTCATTGCTGCTTCCTTAGCTAGAGGCGCAGGGAGGTAGGAGTGGGGGTGGGGGTTGGGGTGGAGGCGGGGGTGGGGGTGGGGGCTGGGGTGGAGGTGGGGGTGGGGGTGGAGGTGGGGGTGGGGGTTGGGGTGGAGGCGGGTAGCTGTATGCAAAGAGTGCATTAGTCAGGCAATGGGAGGCCTGAGGGTAAATTGGTGTACATGCCTCAGCATGTCAACGACGCTAAGGATTTCATTTTAATATTAGTACTACGCTTTCCCAAAAAAAGACTAAACAAAAACTATAAGGAGGAGCGCAGCTCCAGGGGAGGATCAGACTGCTGTTGGATTGGGTCATCTGAGGGAGGCTGTTCCTCCATTTCGCTCCCTCTCCCAGGGTCTGGCCACGCTCCAGCCTGGCCTCACGTCGAGGCTGAATGTACGGAATTTCCATATGGAGGCGAGAGTTACAGACCCCCATACAGTGCTGAAGGAGAGCAGTCCAGCTCACTGCTCCCTACTCGGGGCCCCATGTGCCCCTTTCAGCGGCACAGCAGAATATACTTCAAGCAGCCTAGGAAGCCTCCGGCAGGGAGAGAGAGAGCTTTAAATGCTACCTAAAGTAAAGTCTCCCGAAAGCCCTTGGGCTGGTCTAGCACAGGCTGGATGAGCCCACATCTGAGGGTCTAGTGAAGGAACCAAATAAAAGAGTTCCTGGGGATCAGCTGGTAGAGCTGGACGATAAAGCCAATCAAACTCAATCCCCTAGTGAGCATTGTGACATCACTAAAAGAGAAAAAAATATAAGTAAGGGATAATGCCCGAGGAGGTGTCCATTATCAGAAATAAATGGACAACGTGGAGGCGTGAACCGTCCGATGCGAAGCGGAGTCCATTTATTTCTGATAATGGACGCATCAAAGGGAGGCTGTTCCTCCATTATCCCGTTTATACCATGGTCACTTACGAAATAAATAAATATGAAATCAATTATTAATACTAAATGAGTTTTAGAGCTAAAATAGTTAGCTTTTTCAGCTGTTTACAGTTGATTCCATTGTTGCGAAGCCTGCCTCCAGGCTCAACCGTCGTCCTACTATCGTTGTTATAGTTACCATTCATAAGTATTGATATGGAACGGCGATTAAACTTTTTTTTCAACCTAGACCATGGTATAAACTCTTTTGATCCCGTGAGGGAAATTTGGTCTCTGCATTTATCCCAATCCGTGAATTAGTGAAACACACTCAGCACACAGTGAACACACAACGCACACACTAATCCCGACGCAGTGAGCTGCCTGCTACAGCCACGCTCGGGGAACGTCTGCTTGAAGAACAGCATCAATACAAAAATATACATAAATGCAAACATTACGCATGCCAGTAAAAAGACAAGTGCTAATGCTAACGTTAAAAGGATGACCTACATTGTGGCTTCAAAAAACAGGCAGCATTTATTTGACATCTGTAATGAAAGCGTCCAATAAGACCACAAACAAATGAATGCAAAGTGTAGTTTGGCTCACCTGAACAGGCTGAGGGGACAGAAATGCTCTGACCCAAAGTGGGAGAGAAGTTCGACCTATGGACATGAAGACAAAGAGCCCTTAATAAACAAATGCATTTCTCACCAACGAGTGAAATCTATATAAAAAAAAAAAAAATCAGAATGAAATTCTTCATTCAGTGGAAAATCAAGGGCAGTGAGGCATTTGCGAAGCTGATTTGCAAAGTGAATTTGTGTGTGTGAGCTGGTTATTTTTAGTATGTGTGTCTATGAGCGGCTATGACAAAAACAATGTGTCTCGGTCATGCATTACAGGTACTCTGTGCACTGCCACCAAAAAGCCCCCTTTTACCGTGCATTCAAACTAAAAGGAGAATGCTAACCTTCATGTACTTGATGAACATCTGATGCAAGAGGAGGACAGGAGAGAGAGGGAGAGAAAAAGAGAGAAATCAGTAAAAAAATGACTTGATTCATGCCACAAGCAAGTCAAGCAATTTTGTCTTTTCTTTGCTTTTTTTTGGTTTGATTGATTTGTTTTTTCCCTACTGTTACAAAACAAGCAGCATTGTTTAATGGTAGGGACACAAGCTCTATGAGAAAGCTGCATAACAGGTAAGAAACAACAGAGACAAAACTAGCAAGAGCTCTGACAGAGAGAAAGAGAAGCAAACAGTGTAGACACATATAGAGTGTGAGGCAGAGGAATATGAAACCACATCACGTCACAGAACAGTCAGATAAGCGCTTTCCTCATCTGATGCAGGACAAACACACGCCGTAGAGGGGCGCAAGGGACAGGCACTGGAAGAGATTATAAAATGGTGGTGTGGCACGGTCGACTGCCCTCCCAAGCTCTCCTTCCAAAACATCTCCGCTCACCACCCTCCCAACCTCAGGCACGGCTTACAAAACACACCCCTGGCGATTTCACAAGTGTGCGTAAATCATGGCTGCCATGAAAAGCCAGTCAAGTGCCAAGCAGCCCACAAAAACCATTTAAGTGCCTGAAGAGACCTCATTAACCCGCAGGCAAAACTACCGCACAACAGAACAAGGAAAAGCGACGGTGAACATCAAAGCAAAGAGGAGCACAGAAGGAATGAACAGAAAAGAGGACAGCCAAAAGCAGTGTTTTGAATATCTATCTAAACGAGTTCAGCACTAGTCTGCTGACTAGCATGCTTCAAGAGCATCCAAAAGTACACTGTTAATCTAAACAGCTTCCTCAACAAATGACTGTGAATGCACTTTCACCTACAATCTACCACAAGCAGAAGAGAATGGGGCTTGAGTGACATTGCCCTGCCCTTTATGCCCCTCTTGAAGGGGGCATTTGTGTCTTCCTGCGGCTCTCACACAATGAGGGTGTGTGCTGGACTGCCGCCACTCCACCCCGGAGGTAGTCAATGTGACTTTCAGATTCCTCAGCAGCACTGGTCATTTTACAGTACCTCCCACCCCCATCCAGAAATCATCTACAGTTACATGCTTCCACACACACACACAGAGATGCACAAACACACACACTGATGCACAAGCACAAACACACACACACACACACTGATGCACAAACACACACACACAAACACACAGATGCACAAACACACACACACACACAACACACACACACACACAGATAAATAATACTCTGGCAAGGATAATTGTTGGGGATCATCCGTGAAAGGTCATCCTCTATTAGAAGATCCTCTTTGAAGACCCTGGGGACCAGCACCACCTACTGTAGTCATGGGAACTGCCTGACAGGGCTCCAGACTAACTTTTTGCACTGGTTGCACTGGTGCGCCTAACTTTTTTTCTTAGGTACACCAGCACAAAAGTTAGGTGCACCCAAATTTTCAACCACATCGCATTTAACACCGCAGCAGGTTCACTTTTTTTCCTTAATTACTGTCCTATATAGGTTGTCCTATGACTTATGATTTACAATTCTACAAGAAAAGTAACTTAATGAAGTGTTGGTGCTTTAAGTGCTCCACTGAGCTGAAATTTAAACTTAAAACATCTCAAGATGAATTAAATAAAAATAACAGTGAGTAAATTAACAGTGTCTTTTAAGGGCTTCAAACTGCACATCTCATGGCTCAATGTCTTACATACTATCCTTCATGATCTTTAGGCCTAGGCTAAACCAGCTCGCCAGGCTAGCATCTTCCATAGAAATGTATTTGAGCACAATTTAAAGAGATGTTCCAAGTAGCCTGGGGGATTTTTATGTGATTTTGCAATGATGATTGCAATAATCATTTGACAGCCCCACAATGCAATTTACTTTTTAATTTTAGTATTTTAAAATTTTCAATAAGAACATCACTAAGGTTAATGCAGTAACGGAATGGTAGGCCTATTATTATAGGCTATTGCAATGACTTGCCATGCTCGATCTAAATGTGTCCATTCAATTCACCGTACACAATGACCACAGTTATACATGCAGGGAATATTCGGGCTTTAAATGTAGCAGCAATATTTGGTTTGCGCCAAATACCGGATTAAATTGATTGATGCCATCAGAATGAGTTTACACAACTCGCGCGCAAAACGAATATTGCTGTTGAAAACCGTGTTACTCCCTGCATGTAACTGCGGTCAATGACGCACTCCTTTTCGGCGATATCTGTATCTCTGTCGTTCGGGAAGGCCTTGTATGCATTATTCGCAATTTTAAGACATCTTTTATCTGCAATGACTCCTATAAATTTGGCGCAAGTGGCATTCCTGTACGTCGGGTTTACGTTCAAACTATTTTTCTGGTAAATAATTATTTCGGACTGAACTTGGTGAAGGGAAGTTTCACTAGGCCTATCGTAGGCAACGATAAACTAAAGCCAGCCGCCGAAAGGCCTATGTGACCACACTGTAATGCAACTGCATCCACTCTGTTTATCTGACGGGTCTCTGACCTCTCTCTCTCTCTGCAGCACACATATTTTCAAATTTACACACAGGCACTGGGCCACGGCCAATCAGAGGGGAGGTCCCACCCTTCACTATCTGTGATTTGTTTAAACCACGATACTGGCCAAATATGTGTCTGTTATTGAACCAAAGGTAGAGTTTCAATGCGGACACTTTTTCCTCTCTCGAATAGTTGGTTGCACCGGTGCGACCTCCAATTTTTTTTAGTCGCACCTTTGAAAAATTGGGTCGCATATGCGACCAAATTGGTCGCACTCTGGAGCCCTGCCTGAGGACGTGTAAAGCTAAAGTGGCCTTTAGTCAGCAGTTCATGTTGTCTGATGAGCAACACTGTAGGACCACGTCACATGGCCTCCTAGTCACTTTCAACTTAATTAAAAAAAGTGTCCACACCACTCCGCACGAGGGAAGAACCCTGATCATGTGATCAAGCATGATGGGAGCCTGGAGGAGTACTACTCATGCCCACATCCTCATTTATTTGATTATTTTTACCTTGACGTATTTAGCGTAGAGCTGCTCGTCCAATGGGAAGCTCTGGACAGTGCGCTGGTCACGGGCGTGGAACGTTCCCAATTTGATCCACTTGTTGGTTGGGTACCTAAACAGGGAAGGGTGGTATGACTCAAAGCAATAAGAATGTGGCCAACACTACTGAGGGAAGCTTGATAAACGCAGTATCACATAACTGACTGAGAAACACAGATAAATGTGTGTGCATATGAAAACGCATGCTTGTGTGAGACTGTACCTGTCACTGATGGACACCAGGAAGTCTTTGGGCGTGGACGAGAAGAGCTCAAAATTGGCAATGTCCAGCTGCTTTACCTGGATGGGCTCACAGAGCTCAATGACAAACCTGGATGGACAGAATCAGAGAGGGGAGACAGGAGGAAGATAAATGTTAGAAAAAGTGGTGAGGCTGGTCAGCTGGTGGCTCGTTGTAGAGCCTGACGGGCCCCATGGGCCATCTTGTGCCCCTTCTCCACCCTGTGCCCCTTCTCCACCCTGTCGCCCTTCTCCACCCTGTCGCCCTTCTCCACCCTGTGGCCCTTCTCCACCCTGTGGCCCTTCTCCACCCTGTGACATGTCAGACCAGCGGCAGGGTGGAGAGACAGAGAGACAGAGAGAGAGAGAGAGAGAGTAAGAGAGAAAAAGAGAAAGAGTAAGAGAGAGGGAGAGAGACAGACAGAAAGGGTAAAAGAGAAAAACAGAAATAGAGAGAGAGAAAGAGTAAGAGAGAGAGAAAGAGTAAGAGAGAGAGAGAGAGAGAGAGAGAGAGAGCAGCAGGGACATGACGTGCAGTGCTAATGAAGGGAACGAGGAAGGAGGGTGGGTGCAAACATCTCAGGGCTAATGGTGTGACTCACAGATGCGTGGGCTCAATCACATCAACACAGCACAGCACAGCACAGCACAGCACAGCACAGCACAGCACAGCACAGCACAGCACAGCACAGCACAACACAGCACAACACAGCACAACACAGCACAGCAGACAGAGGACACAAGCACAGACGAGCCGAAATCAGGAGAGGGGGATAGGGAATAGGAAGAAAGGGTGCGGAGGGGAGAAGAAAGTGATTGAAAGGTTTTTGCCCAAAGTGCAGAAGCAAGAGCTGTTGAAAACGTATAATAGACTTTGCTGCTGACATGCACACAAAGAGAGAGTGGAGAGGGAAGATCTATGTGATAGAAGAGTGGAGAGGGAAGATCTACGTGATTATTGGCCCTGACCGCTGGCCCAGTGTGTGTGTGTGTGTGTGTGTGTGTGTGTGTGTGTGTGTGTGTGTGTGTATGATGGAGCTGGCGTGACACGGGCACACTCACCAGATCTTGTTACTGCAGGGGTTCAACATGTAGATGTCCATGTTCTCCATCAGGATGGCCGACGTGCTCTGAGGGAGAGAGGCACACAGGTCAAACTCAACGTCCGCAACGTCTGACGGACGTCGCTCCCGGTCTCACGCGTCAATTCCTCCAGCTGAGAAACTACTGATTTCTCCCCAAACTCACCCGTGACCTTACAGCAGCCATTTTACAAACGGAGAGAAAGGCAGACTGAATTTCCTCTTACAGACTTCTAACAGTGATCTGAATGGACGAATACTACAAGTTCTATTCCATCAGTAAGATCTATGGCTACTGCCTACATTTGTTGCCTGGGGTCATTTGGGGGACCTCTGCACTGTGTGGTCCTGTGCTGTGCTGTGCTGTACCTTGGCCTCGCTGTTGGCAGACAGGATTTTAGCTCCACACTCCACGGAGGCGTAATTGTTTTTGAAGTTCTTCTGGACCTTCTTCACTGGGTGGGGGTTCCCGTTGGAGGAGGTGTGTAGGGACTGACCTGGAACATAGAGGGAACTAGTTAGCCAGGAAAACCAGGACACCTCCACAAGATAAGGGTCCACCCATTGCACTGTGTGTGTGTGTGTTCACCATCGACCCTGAACATGTTTATGCCAGCGGCCCCTTTTTTTCCAGAAATCATAGGAACAACTTATCACCTGTCTGTGCGCTATAGGGTACAATCTGTATGCAAACACTATCTCTGATTGATAACCTACTTAGGGTATGGACACTCCTGTGCATGTACCTACCACCTGAGCGCACACACACACACACACACACACACACACACACACACACACACAGCATCTCTCATATCCTCTGCATCTCAACACCACTGCATCTCTGGGAAAAATGGAGACATTCATTAATCTTTGACAAAATATGGCCTGTTAAGGACAAGAAATTACAACATCATCAAAGGCTCAGTTATTTTCCCACTTTCCTGGAATGAGAACAGGGACAACGCAATTGTGGTGGACTTGGAGCCAGTCCCCCTGTTCCCTAATTGCATGCCCTTTGCCCAGGCCCTTGGTGTCCTTCTTCCACAACCATTCATTGTTCACTGCACTCCCTCATTCAATGGTCTACTCTGGAGTGCGTGCACAGGATGTGGTCAAACTTACACTTGACTTGTCAGGATTAATACTTATAAAAGAGACCGGTTCTACGGAGAAGGGACATGTACTATAATCCAGCTCCCGATAACTCCGCAGCAACAGAAAGGACTCATTAACTCTTTCACTGCTGCAGCCTCCAGACTATACTTCACATATGTGATGAGTGGACATACATACACATGGATGACTCCTATTATATTCCTGAGCTGAAGGGGTTAGCGCGCACACACACACACAGCGGCACGGCGGCACGCTCCATGATCTAAGAGCTTTAAGAGAGTTCATTCTGCTTCAGTGAATCGGGCTGGTTCATTACTGAAGCAGAGAGGGGTGTGTGTGTGTGTGCGCATGTGTGTGTTTGACAGAAAGAGAGAGACAGGGAGAAAGAGTGAGTCAGAGAGAGAGAGCGAGAGAGAGAGAGAGAGGGGGGGGAGGGGGAGAAAGAGTGAGTCAGAGAGAGAGAGAGAGAGAGAGAGAGAGAGAGAGAGAGAGAAAAGGAGAGAAGAAAATGTTATGCAATGTTCACTGTGCACGCTCTACTTCCTAAAAAAGGCCCGTGGCGACAGTGCTAGCAAAATGTGGCCCCCCACGTGGCATAGAGGAGCAGGAGAGACAAGTAAAGGAACTGAGCTAAAAGGGTTAACGTTACCCATTACTGAGCTTAAAGGGTTACCCATTGACTGTGAGACTGAGCTGAAAGAGTTAAAGGGTTACCCATTGACTAAGACTGAGCTGAAAGAGTTAAAGGGTTACCCATTGACTGTAAGACTGAGCTCGGCTGTGGTGCAGCAGCCACTCCAAAAGCATTCTGCGTTCACTGGAGTAGAATACTAATGGCGTCCCAGAGGAATGTGTGGAGGCCTGAGTTTCTGCACGTGTACAGTGAACCGAGAGCATGCACTTAAATGCCATGCATGGAAAGATGTGTAAGTGTGTGTGTGTATGTAAGTGTGTGCATGTGTGTGTACTTACATGTAATTACGTGTAATTACTGTTTAACTTGTAACTGATAGTCAAGTACAAGTCATCTGCCCAGCTTCACCAATTTGTTTTGTCCTCTTTGTGACAATGTGTGTGCGTGTGTGTGTGTGTGTGTGTGTGTGTGTGTGTGTGTGTGTGTCTCAATGTGACTTACTCTTCTCCTTCTCCACCTCCATCACCTTCTTCTTCCACTCATCAAACGTGGGGATGTCCTCCTTGCTGGGCACAGAAGGGTCAGTTTCCCTGGAGCCAGAGGAATCTACCACCTGCTCAGAGGGAGACAGAGACACACACACACACACACACACACACACACACACACACACAGACAGACATATATTAGAGTCCACACACATCGACACAACACGTGACACACACTCACAGGACCTCTGGGAGTTACTGAGCTGTGAACGGTGATGTCTTATGTAATGTGAATATGAAACAGTCGCTCTAGGCCTGCCAGCTAGCCACACAGTCACCCAAACAAATCCCATGTGCAACTTCACAATCCTCTTTAGAAATTCTGCAGGGGAAATGGATTGGCCAATCTGTCTGGCCACTGTTTTTAAGTGCAGCCATTGACCTTTCAGGCGCATGGGGTGAAAAAAGGGAGACTTCCGACAGGTTATTTATTTTGAAATGCCTTAGCCTTTTCTTCTACTCACCAATCTGCTTCTGTACATGATGCTAGTTAATGACATACCTCCTTAAACAACACACCCACTCACACACAAACACACACACACACACACATTCCTCTCTCTCCCCTTTCCCTTTCTCTCTCTCACACACTCCCTCTCGCTCTCTCTCTCTCACACACTCACTCTCCCTCTCTCCCTCCCTCTCTCTGTCTCACCATTAGGGCTGTCACTTTACGTTCGAAAATCGATTGCACAATCGATTGGACCAAACAACACAAGTTTCGAAAACTAAAATAGGGAATCGATTTTAACCAAATATTTACACTATTCATTTTAAACGAAATAAACAAATAAAAAAGATAGATGTAACAGAATTCACAAACAAGAATATAAGAATATAAAAGAATTCCGAAGTGCAGTAAGCATTGCGAAAGCTAAAAAGAAAATTCCCACCAAGTTTACGCACCGGGAACAGCTGTTTCAATCAGCTGCTGTGCTGCTCATGTTTTGCCAAAAAATGGAGGATAACGCGATCAACCTGTGCGACGTGTAGAGAGACGAGTGATAGGCCCTAATAACTTGAGGAGTTCGATGTGGAAGTACTTCGGATTTTTGGTATATCAAACTATGGAGAAGAACAAAGCGGTAGGCTACGCAAACTGTGCAATCGAGTTCTACGTAGGCGAAATTTGTTTGACATTTCTAATAATAAACACAGACACAGCTACGTTGAAGCCTGCAGTCATGTCACTGATGTAATGGCAGTCCACTCGGCTTACTGGTTTTCGAGAATGTTGCACTTCTGTTTGTCATTGTGCACGAAACTTCACGCCAATAAATCATCAGAAATATTGCTGGCTTGCGTCTACAAGCGCCCTCTTTACGTTCGTCCTAATGCCTGTTAGTTGTTTGTGGATTGGCCTATATTTGGCGTTGAAAATGGAAACGTCTTTAGACATAAAAAATCGATTTTACAATCGATTCAATGAACACTTATGTTTCACTTATACTCACCATCATCCACTCTTTAAGAGTGCAAGACCACATTTACCAAATTAAACTTTTATGAGGCCTGTAGAAGTGGTGAAAACTCTGACCGAACAGAGTCAGTCAGCCCTGCCTTACATGGTCCCACTCTCTCTGTTTCTCTCTAATCTCTCTACACTAAACAAAGCAGATGCAGCCATGAGAGGTTGGGGATTTCAATAGGACAATGCACAACGTGCACACACATTCCTATAAATTCACCTAATCTAAACAAAAATCGCAAGCTGTCTGCTCGCCACGGAGGAATGCAAAGAACTCTGAAATCCATTCAGTTGCCACACAAAGGGAGCAGAGAAAGTAGAGAGGGACGCTTGTGTTCGCTTTCTCGTCACAGGCCGACAGTGAACGCTCCACTATGCCCTGGGGGATTGTGGGATACACCGCACCGTGGTGGTGGTGGTGGTGTGTGTGTGTGTGTGTGTGTGTGTGTGTGTGTGTGTGTGTGTGTGTGTGTGTGTGTGAGAGAGATGTCTGTGGTGCAGGTAGGAGTCTCTCGCTTACCTGGGGCTCTTCTGGCTTCAGAGATGCGTTTCCGCTCTGGTCAGGATCTGGCACGACGAGGTCCAGAGGGGGAGGGAGGTCAGCGTTGGTCCCTGTCCCCCGACCCAGCGTTATGGACATATTCTCCACATCACTGCAGATAAGAGACCACAGGCAATGGAGGGGACCGCGAGTGCACGGTTGCATAACAACAATATAACTACAATAAAAAATATATATATTTTACATTTATTCCACTGCTTGGTTGAATTTCCCATTGCCCTACGTAGTTTAGAACGACCATTAACCGTATGTTATCTGCACACCTATGAAGTAGATCCATTTTTTTGGCCGTATCACACTTGTATATTAATTCGCCGAACTCGTGAAGTTTAAATGAACTGTCACGTTGCATCCGAGCTGTAAAATGCAGACGTTCAGAACATTGCAACATTGTAGCATATGACGGAGGTGGCTTTTAGCTAGATGGATGACAGCAGGCTAAGTAAAATAGCGATGTTTCAAAGCTAAAGTTCATCAGAATCTTGGGATACGCCCGCTTGACAACGGGAGAGATAGAACTAACGACTGGCCTTTGGCCGTAGCAACCATCCATTTAGAACTAGTAACGGCAGTTTGTCCTGTGAGTTGAGAAATTAGTTGATATGTGTCGGAAGAAATTAGTTCTACAAACAAGACAGTTTTAGCGATTAAAACGTTTAAATTGTAACAGGAAATGAACACAACGCAAGTGGCAACAGTGGAATAAGCGGGATAATGGACTCCACGGTGGTCTGTTCACAGAAGTTAATGCACTACGAGGTTTAAACGGCCCTCCGCTTCGCGCAACTTCTGTGAACATCCATTATCCCTTACATATATTTTTTTGGTTTACATAGGCATGTACATGTTTGAGGGAGGTCATCAATCCCCCCTTTGGCTGACAACATGCTATGACTCAATGTGGGGGAAGTGGAATCCAGCAAAACATATGAGGTGGGCAACATGAACCAGGGAAACCAAAGGGTGGGGAGGGGAGAGGGGAGATGCCAACCGGACTCCAGCCTCGGTGGCCTGAGTGTGTGTGGGCAGGAAGAGTGTGTGTGGACGCAGGAAGAGCCTCCACACCGGGCACTGTGTGCCTGTCCGTCCTTCGCCACATTACCTGTCAGGTGTTGATTTGTTTTTGTTTTTTTTTGTTTGGTTTTTCGGTGCCTGGGGGGGGCGAGTACTCACCTTGTGAGTGTGCTGCCAAAGTCAAGGGGTTCGCTGGAGGGGGGTACCCCGGTGGGCGGGATACCCACCACACACTCACTGGCACTAGAGCTCTCTATGGGGAAAGCAGCACTGGGAACCTCTAGTGCACTGAGGGAAAGAAATAATAGGCCATTTACCCAGCAGGACTGGGAGAGGAGAGGAGAGGAGAGGAGAAGAGGAGAGGAGAAGAGGAGAGGAGAAAAGAAGAGGAGGAGAGGAGAGGACTGGGAGAGGAGAGGAGAGGAGAAGAAAAACAGAGGGGGTGAGCGTGGGGGGACATGGAGGATTGCATGTCAGAGTGCGTACATGAGAGAGAGAGAGAAAAAAAAAAAAGAGAGAGAGAGAGAGAGAGAGAGAGAGAGAGAGAGAGAGAGAGAGAGAGAGAGAGAGAGAGAGAGAGAGAGAGAGAGAGAGAGAGAGAGAGAGAGAGAGAGAGAGAGACTGTCAGCAGCACACAAACCGCCTTGAGGATCAGAGGATTGTCTAGGGTTGGATTTGTGATTAGCTTGGTCATGAAGACCTCCATCAGGAAAGCGTGGGCGATTGCCTTTAGTAGGAATGCTGGCCAAAAGCTCCAAGCTGGGCAAATTTACTCCCGCCTTCCACTCATGATAAGAACGTCCCGTTAAAACAGAGCGATATAGAACAGCAGGATGTTTCTTCACCGCAACATGCAGCAGCACGGTAGGCAAAGTTCAATCAGAGACTCTCTGACAGTTCACTAGAGCGGAATGCTGCGGAGGCCAAAACGTGGCGACCGAAAGACGGCAAGCACGAAAGTCCATAATACAAATGTGAAATTCCAAAAATTAACTAAGGGGAATTAGGTTTTGGGGGGCAAATCTGAAAAGAAAGCTCAAGGAAGGGGGGGTGGGGAGGGAGTAAGACAAAAGACTGGTCAATGAATGAATGAATAAAGTTTGACTGCTAAAATGGCGGCATGCACGGTCATCAGCAGCTGGCTTGATCAATGCGGCTCAAGCGTTTGGCGGTGCCACCGCCTCTGGCGGTGACTGTGGCATGCTGGCGCCACCTTACCTGGATGGGGCGTCGGGCGAGGGGACTGAGGTAGGTGCTCCGCCTGGGACTTCGGCAGCGTGCTCGGGGGTCGCTGGGGCGTCGCTGTGAGGCTCCGCCTGGGGCTCGGGGATGGGGTCTTTAGGGGCAGCAGCAGTAGAGGTTGTAGTAGTGGTGGAGGAGGAGGTGGAGGTGGAGGCCGAGGCCTGGTCCGTAGAGGTTGAGGGGGGCAGTTCGGCGTGTACCTCTGGCTCGGGCTGATGCGTGTGGGAGGCCGCTAGAGAGTCCTGGGCCTGCTGGGGGTCCGCGGCTGGTTCTGGCTCAGTGACGGGCTGCTCTGGCTCAGACCGCACCTCTTCCACCATCAGCACCACCTCCTCCACTTCCTGTTGCTGCTCAAACACCACCACAGGCTGCTCCTCTGGATTCACAGTCTGGACAAACAACAACCTCCATTAGGGCAACTCCAGCATGGGGCATTAGGGCAACTCCAGCATGGGGCAGTGGAGCTATTACCCAAGCGATGTAGAGCTTCACCAAACATGAAATCTGTTTTAGTCATGTCAGTGTCAAACAATGTGTAAATAAGGATAATAAAGTATGTCTTTGTAGCACGTGTTTAAGATAGCATATTAGATCAGCTAATACTATACTCAATGAGCATTTTTAGTTGTTAAAGCATAGTTGTTAAAGAAACACGCCCAATTTGGGGGAAATTAGCTTATTTGCATTAGGTTAGCTATAGCCTAACTGGTGTAGTAACCCACTTCAGGTGTAACTGGTGTTGACAAAAAGTTGGTGTGTTCCTTTAGGAAAGCAAGGGTTTGCATTGCATGTATAAATGATAAGCTGTAAAGGTGATGCGCAAAAGCACTAACCTGCTTATGCTCGTCCTCCTTCGAGGCGTCTCCTGCGGGCTGGTCCTCTAGTGATGCTCTCTCGGACTCCACCCCCACGTCGTACGATGACTGACCGTCCGTCCTCCCTGACTCTTCCACCTAAGAGCCCAATCACATCGGTCACTTAACACTTACACTAGAGAGACACAGTAAAAAAAACACCTCTCCTGGCACCATTACCCTTAAAAGGTGTACCGTCACACCCGTGTCATGGGAATGCTGGAAAATGAACGTTCTAAAGAATATCTGGGTTCATTGAATTCAACATAGAATTTTAGAACCTTGAATTGTTGCGGAACGGAATCTTATGTTAGAATGTTCAAAAACCTACACCAGAGAGGGTTCAAGCGGAGCTAGTAATAAAGGATCTTTGCCTACACCTTTAAGGGTTAAACAACTGGACATGCCTAATAATAATAATAAAATAATAACTTGGACTTATATAGCGCCTTTCATGGTACCCAAGGTCGCTTAACAAATGGGGGGGGGGGGGGGGGGTCAAAGGACTTAGTGAAAACAAATGTTTTGAGGCGCTTTTTGAACATGGAAAGGGACTGGGCAGGGACAGGGCAGAGCGGACATGGGGCGGTAGAGTATTCCATAGTGTGGGAGCGTTGACAGAGAAAGCCCTGTCCCCAAAAGTCTACCGGCTTTAAGCATTAACTATTAACTAACCATTTCTGATGAAGGCATAAGGAAGTTGTGCAAGACCCAACCATGACAAATCCAGATATGAAAACCTCAATAAAAGATAGGCAAGCCAACTTAACGGTCAACTTTTGTTGGGGTACTTTTGATGTATTTTAGATGTTTTCAGCATGTTCATATACATGCTGCTAATTGTTGACTTGATGCGTGAAGAAGCATTTGACTATTTGTACTTTTCTTCAATACTGTACTAAAATTTTTGAAATGTGTTCAACACAACTAAAAGAACTAGAACCTTCAACCTGGAACTGGACACAAGAAGATTTACAACATGTGACTGAAGTTAACTTCCCCTTTGAGGAGGTGGAGCACATCTACACAGTAGGAGCCTTGAAACCATACATCACAAGTTACATTCATTATAACCATACATCACAAGTCGCTGTGCGTTGACAGCTTGTACTTTGCTGCACTCAAGGTTTTGTGCAACAAGGACAGTGTGAGGGCAGTGGAGGCTGTTAAGATATACACACACACACACACACACATATATACACACACACACAATTAGGGGATGTTAAAAAGCCACAGGAACACTTTTTTTAAAAACAAAAACATATATCATACAATCTCCCAACTGCATGGAGTGGGGTAAGAATATGTAATTACTCCAACACCAAGTTTGACCAAAGTCCCTCCACTCGGCAGCCATATTATAACTCTTTTTGGGCACTTATCGAGCATCTATTTCGGGAAGAACTGCGTGTGTGCAAGGCTTCACAAAACACGACACACCAACCTTGCTCCAGCTGCGTGATCACAACACATGATTGGCACGATGTATTCACATCACATGTCAACTTTTGGTGGCGGAAGTGGCGGAATATGTGTAGACGACTGCCATGTTTGCGTTACAAACTAAACCCTATACATTTCTATGAGAGATTCTTTTGAGTGCTGTGTCTCCTCATCAGAAAGTCTCTGGTTTGACTAACTGCAGGGGTCCTATTTAAAACCAGCTTACCATTAACCTCAAGAGAGATTGTTTTAAGGGGGATTAGTTGGTAGGTCACCAATGAAGACCTAAGAAGACCCACACACTCTATGGCAACTTAGCCATAATTCTCCCTAGAAACCTGATGGTAATTTTGATACCATAGATTTAATAGAGACCCAGTCAGACCAATAGTATGAAAAATCAGGAACAGAGTTTATTTACAATGATGCGCATCAAGGGAGAGACAGCATGACTTCACCTAAAGATCCATCAGCTGCTCTAACCAAACAAGGAAATAGTTAGGGTTTAAGTATCCTTCCAGGCTAACGGGAGATGGCGTTGGTCATCCCATCTCACGTGGACTACACTGACTCAGACCCTGATTAGTGGCAGCCTGGCAATCCGGAGCAGATAGCTACTGACACAGCCATGCAGAACAGTGAAACACTGCGAAGTCATAATATTCCCGCTTATCTCTAAATACGGTCACACACAGATATACACAGGGACAGTACAGATATCATACAGTCATTACATAGAATCATACTTTTAGTATCAAAGTGACCCACTAATGAGAAATGCAGAACATTAAACCACATATTGAAATATTGGACATAATGCAGAACATTAAATTAAACCACATATTGGAATATTGGACATAATGTCCCACTTTCTCTCAAACCGTATACATAACTGACCCCAGTGTAAAGGTAAAGGAGATCCTCCCCATGCCATGACCGGCATATAGATAATCTATATACCCGGAGACAGGCTGTCTGATAGAGCAGGCTCCTCTTACAAACAAGCGAATGTTGCTCAATCTAGCAGGGCCCCTATGTGTAAGGACTGATATAGACAACGAGTGCCTTACGTAACATACATATCTCTCTCTCTCGCTCACACACACACACACACACACACCCCTACTTCTGCATTACAGGTGAAAAATGTCTGTGACCTTCCTTTCCACAAAATTACTCTGCATGTCCCAGTGGCTCTCTATGTCTGGACCAACCAGAAAGGCAGGAGCCAGAGGCTAACAAGGTCACTAATTGCCGTTAGTTTTAGGCAAGGAATTTACAAGGCCTTTGAGGAAGGATTAACCCCAACTGAGCTTTTTTTGAAAAAAAAAACAAAAAACTTTTGTGCTTATTTAAACCAACTGCATAGGAGTTTGATTGTTGCCGTATACATGACAGTGAGTTGGTGGATGAGATGTCCATAAGCTCTTTAGCTTGTTTGTGTATTTTCTGCTGCCACAGGAGTTATGAGTTGATGAGAGTCATGCTTGATTAGAGTTAAGGGAGGTGGGGGACTTTGTGTGTGTCTCATATATATATATATGTAGGGGGAGTGCAAGTGTGTGTGGTGGGTGAGAGTGTGTGTGTGTGTGTATATATATGTAGTGTGAGTGTGAATGAGTGAGTGTGTGTGTGCGTGCGTGTGTATGGTTGGTGAGTAAGTGTGTCTGTGTAAGGTTGGTGAGTGTGTGTGTGTGTGTGTGTTTGTGTTTGTGTGTGTGTGTGTGTACCTTGTCGTAAGCGACTTCCTCCTTCTGCTCCGTTGCCTGGGGGCCTCCATCCTGTGCAGAGAGTACTGGGCCAGAGGCGCTCTGTACTGAACAATGGACATAATGACCGGGGTACCTGCAACACACACACCAACAAACCGCACGTGTCAAAACTTGCGGGGACAGGACAGGTTCAAACGCTGTTCCCCCCCCACCTTACAGGTAGACAAGAGCACATGAGTATCACTCCTCCACAGAGCATCATGGAACTAAAAAGTGATACAAATAGACACCATGTGCATGACAACGCAACAGAAATCGCATCACATCATGTTTTGTCAAAAAACGTCAATTATGCCATTTTCTTCAGACAATTCATTTTCTGCCTGGTGACAAACTCCAGTACCTGCAGGTCAGTGGGGGCCGTATCAGTAGTGGTGATCACTCTTTGTGTGAGAGAACGGTATGTGCGTTAATAAGCCCGTCTTTATGACCGGTGAGGACTGGGCAGAGGGAAGGGCATTGGAGGTGCTGAGGACCTGGTGTTCTCCACATGTGCTGGTGTTCTCCACGCGTCCGCAGACACAAGACAAACAGACTGCCCATACCATGTGCTCGTACACTTGCTTCAGCAGGGGCCCTTTGTTACACTGGCGTACGTTAAGGTCAGCGCCTGCCGCGCTTTCCTGGAATTTTAGCGGCACTGTATATGTGCATGCGGAGGCAGGCGGAGCCGCAGATTCCAGGCAAATCCAGGCATTATTTTATATAGTTATAAAGCCAGTGCACCCTTTTGCTTTACAATAATAACTATTTTAAACATTATCTTATTTGCATGAACTTTTTATATATGTTTTTCAGTTAATTAATAGTTGTTTTTTTTTAAGTTTAGAAAATGGATGAGGTTTTCAAAATCACTGAGTAATGCTGTTAAATAATTGTGACCTCAACATAGTCATGATGATGAGTTTTGCCATAATGAAGCAGCCCCAGCCTATGCTCAGGCAAGGTTCAAAATAAGCAATAGCCCACTCCTATCCTATAGGCCCGCGGCTGTGAGTGTTAACAAAATCCTCCAGAGCGTCAAGACTCCAGACTTTCTTTGGCTCCAACAGACTGGTTGGCCCAGCTGCTGCTGAGGAGTAATCTCAATTTCACTTTCCCTTCCTTAACAAAGAATTATAGTGCTAATGTTCTCAATCAACATTACGAGAAAAGAAAAAAAAAACCTTCTTTGACTGACAGATAGTTGGCGCCCTACCAAAGGCTGACTACTTGGCACTTGATCAATGGCAGTAGGAATTTCCACCTGCCGCGTTTTTATTAAAAGTGTAGAACATACACAACAAGCCTTGTGTCCCTCTGACAAAGGCATCACTGTAATATTGCCTCCGTCTATACATTTTGAGAACATGACAACCTATGTGAAGCTGATGAAGGGGAGGGCTATGAAGTGCTTTAATGGATTCTTCTACCACCACCATCTTGCCGGAGGAGGATTACATCAAGGGAAGTATAACAAAGGCAACGGCTTGTTACAGTAAAATAATACATATATGAGCCAATGATCCTTTCAACTGTAGACAGCACTGCATGAAGTAGTAGTTTATAAAATGAGCTTATAACCTTCACACATCTCACATCATACTTGTTGTGTTTACACAGTTTTAAAATATCTCTGTCCCCTTTCGGACCACACACACACACACACACGCCTAACACCTGTTAGCATATGTGGAGACATGAGGTCGATAATTGACACGGGCCAAGCTAATCACGTTACTGTGTTAGCTACATTCAGTTCTTAGCAACCTATACCACAGGCCTTATGTCTTCACCATGGGAAACGTATAGCACATGCACACACACACACACACACAAAGGTGGTGTGGATAATGGGTTGAGTATTGACCCAACCCGGCCCAAGAATCCTGTCAGTGAATGATCTGAATATGAGCAACAGCTGGGCCCGGTGATTTTCACCCACGTACACTTTGACAGAAATGTGAGCCCTTCACCTTGACTAATGTCCGATCAATGTCAGCCGCGGGACGTGACCACATGCAGTGACATGTTAGCTCACTGTCGCCACCCTGCTAGGTCGCGAGCGCCTCTTTCACACCCTCCCTCGGAGGTCTGCTTAGATCCCCATTAACTTCCATTTTGCTTCATCAGTAACAATTAAGACCAAGATCACTAACTCATCACAGCTAATCGGAAGCATATATGCACAGTGAAACTCAGTCCTGGCCAGGCCAATAATGAGGAAAGAGCTTGCTGAGAGCTTGTTGTACGTTGCCTAAATGCAACCCTATGCAGTTATGCTGGCCATTTAAATTTAGTGCAAAACCACGGTGAGGTCAAGAACGACATACCACTTTAGATTGAGTGTGATGTGTCCTTGTCTGATGCATGTCTGTCTATTTGAGGACACCATGTTCTATAGAGCATTTCTGGTAAACTAGGTAGCCTAGTCTCTAGGAAGCCAGGGCGTCACCATCGTGCCTGTGTGCCTTGAACACATACATAAATACCATGACTATAATGGGGGATGAGCATGAGTTATCGACATGTGGAAACATGAGCCCCTGGATCTCCCTCATCTGAAGCCCCAGGTCTGAAGCCTTAGGTATGACCTAAAGCTAATCTTAGATCCATAGCTTAGAAGCATGTACTGCCTCAAATGTCACATGGGAAGAGCTGATGTGTGCTATAGGCCACAGAGCAAATGGAGAAATACACAGGGGCATAGGGGAACACCTAATGAGTTGGAAGACATAATTGACCATAAATCAATTAATGTAATGTGATGATGCTAACTGGTTGAAACGTAGCATGAGATGCAACAACGGAATAGTTTTTTGGAAAAGTGTTTTTTTCTGGGCTTGTAAATATACACAAGGGGTCAGCCAAAATCTTACGTACTGGGGGTAATGGACCCTGGTTCAGGTCACCGCTAATATTCCCAAGGACGTGATGCTTAGGTAATCTAGTTACTCTGGAGGGATGACATTCAGTCGTGAACTTCAGCTATTAAGTTGATGCTGACATGACCGGGACAGAGGAGCTAATGTAACCAAACATATGATTGAACATTACGCAATAGTGAAACTCTATGGAAGAAAAGTGACATTACGTGGTGCAGTCTATATGATCGTACCCATTAAAAAAAAACATCAACTATTCAGTAATGATACAAGTACTACAGTCTGGTTTAACCCTGGCTTGTTAATATATCTTTTGTATATATCTTATTATCAACACTAATCGTGTTTTACAAGGAACAAAAATCTACATGAAGATGGATTACTGCACTGTAATCCCTACATGCCAAAATTAAACTTTGCCTGCAGAGGAAATTCTTCTCGTAGATGGGTAATTATCACACTTTTAATTTTACACTGTGGCCGGCTGTCACTCTAAATCTGCGCTTTATTAAACAGCCACAGGGAACACAAGTATGCCTTGCTGGCATGCTTGCCGTGTTTGGTGTAGTGGATACTACAGTAGAAAAGCACACAACATCAGAACATGTAAACTTCTAAAATGTTAAAAAGTCTACAGAGGGTTTAACGGAGACAGATGACATCTTGAAGGAAAGAAAATATACAAATTTCTTGAAAGTCTAAAGGTCTCATTTGTGAGATTATTTATGTTTATTACACTTTTTTTCAAAAAACGTAACATTAATGCAAGAGAGGGCCTAAAGGTCAGAGCAGTGGGGTGGGAAATGACCAAGGCTGTAGGAGAAGTACACAAAAAATAAGACTCAGGTTTACCTAAGTCAAATAAGAGCCATAAAGAGCCTCTCTGTACTGCTCTGGGTCAAATAAAGTGATCCTTAGTGCGACACAGGACTTTCCATGGCCTACAAAAACCATATGGAAACAATATTCAAGGTCTCTGCCCAGGCAGAAATGATATGCCCCACGCTGGCCTCCAGTATAGCTCAACAGTCACACTACACCAGTCTCCAGCACACAATGACCTGACATTTCCCCCTTAGCTTATCATGCAGCTGATTTAGCCCAAGTCATAAACCTTTCCAAAATAAATAAATAATTAATATGTAAAAACAGAGAATCAAGTGGTTGTACTAATGAGATGAAAATCCAAATGAATGTGGTTACTACGTGGGTCAGGTATGTTGCTGGTGTGTCTTCCTGTAAAACCTGATTTAACTTGTTTAAAGAGGAGAACATTTAAACTGTTGGTGAATGTTCTCAATGTCAATATTTTGTGCAGAATTTAAAATTGATCAGCACATTCATGTCACAGTGCTGATTAAGCTGCAACAAATACTGACAAATTGCGTTGCTTGCTTGCTAAAAGCACGATCACATTCTGTGAGGAAAAAAATAGGAGCGATTGAAAAGCTACAAGGCTCTTAAAGGCACTCAATTCCACACGCAAGGGCAACAAAAATACCTGTGAAGATTTGCTAGATTGCCCTCCCCCATCTGGAATAAATGTTTACACTCCTTTAGCAGAGGAAAAAAAAACAAAAAAAAAAACTCCTCGAGCAGCTCAATGGGCTGGGTTTCTTTCTTGGTGGTGGTGGCAGAGTTTGACCTACTTTTGGGGGTTGCATAAGTGAGTGGGTTACAGGGGCTCTGTGTGTGTGTGTGTGTGTGTGTGTGTGTGTATGTGTGTGTGAGAGAGTGTGTGTGTGTGTAATCAGCACTGTGCTCCGGTAAAGGAAGGGGAATGATCAGAGACCAAAGAAGCCTATGGCCCCCTGACTCAGCAGATGGGCTCTGTGCCTCAACTTCCTGTCTTACTCGAAGGTTGATGTGTGTGTGTGTGTGTGGGGGGGGGGGTTCTGGAAGTAGTCATGACTGATTCACAAATGAGTTACTGCACCCCTACACACACACACACACAGCTCATTACATTGCACCGGAGGTCAGGGAGTGCAGAAGGAGATGAGCACTTAAAAGCACTTACAGCAAAAGGAAAACCAGAAGCCCACTCACGTCCCTTTCTGCCCAAGCAAGAAAAAGCCATTACTGGTGGAGGTTTCGCTTCACACCAACCCACCAAAGCCATCAACCCTGACAGCTTCTCATTGGGGGTAACTTAGTGTGATGACTCCTTATATTGTAATACGCACCAACACTTACAATATGTCAAGCTTCAGATTGCATCAAAAAGGTAGCAGGCACCAGTTTGACACCAAACTGAAAAACAATTAAGCATAAAACAAAACAAAACACCGTCTTGGTTCACAGCGGAGATGCTGGGACTGTGAGTGGTTGCCAGGGTGTAAACTGGGCAGAGAGGTGCTATCCTTCAGCCTCGTTCAGCCAGTGTTGCTCTTGACAGGGCACATCATTAGATTGTATGCCAGGTCAATTCTCTCACTCCACGGGTCTACTCAATAGATCTGTGTGGGAATGAATGCCTGGCGAAATCCCTCGGAGATAGCCTGTTCAGCTTCAGTGGAGTTCAGGCTGCCAGAGTGCATTGCACCAGAGATAGAGAGATAGAGAGAGAGAGAGAGAGACAAACAAAGCAAAAAACACACACAACTGGTGTATTGATTGGAGTCCCGTTGCAACTTACAAATCTTCATTGCTGACAAAGTTCACAAAGTTGTTGCAGAAATGTGTACAATGTCTTCTTGAAAGACCATCTAGTGTGTTTACGAAAATATTTTTTTTCTTTTTTTCTGAGTCTGGGTTTATATGTTCCCTCATCCATCATTATTCATTGATAGCTAAGCTAGCTGTATATAGTGACAAATTGTCCAACAAGTTTAACAGGGAGGTTACTTATCTCAACACAGTGAACAGGACAACACCCTAACAAACGTGAAGAAGATATGATATGTAATTTTCACTTTGTAAGTTGCGCAGGTAGATCTAATCCCCAGGTCCACCCTGTCATCTTTACTGAGTCATTCAAATAAAAGGCACAATAACATACCGTAAAACTTCAAATAATCGCCGAGTCCCTAAGAGACGCCTGTCTCTTTTAAACGCCTGGCGTGGCTACAGGTTTGGGTTAAAGGCCGGTCTCCAGTAGAGGCCTGGTCTGTTTTTTAGTTTCGGGTTGTATTTAATGTTCTAAAACCCGTCAGATCGTCTGTTTAAAGATTCGCAATGACACGAAACCGTTACAGAAAGGAGGTTACAGCAGTGTGAATTAGATGTTGCACGTCGTTACAAGCCGTCGCAAAGCATTCACATGTCTGGTCACAGTTGCAAGGTTTTAGAATGTTGCATCAAGTTGCTGCTCATCTCGTTGCGAATCTTGGGTGTGATTTGGGCTTAAGGCGCAGACTGCGCACGTTATGATTAGATGCCATTAAAAGACTGTGGTGGGGAGAAGCTAGAACTCCAAATTGTATAACTTTTTTTCCAATATTTTTTTTTTCCTTTGTCTCCCTCACATTTTCATCTGTTCTTACGAGTAGTAAACAAAACCATATGATTTACTTAATGTTATACAAGAACAGAATAGAATTGGACAGAATTGAGTTCAGACTTGAGTTCGGTATTTTGGGTCCGGCCCTCCTCAACAGTCCCAGTTTGTCATATGGCCCCTTGGGGAAATTAGTTGCCCACCCCTGGGCTAGCTGAATTAAATATAGGCTACAAGCATCAAATTACTCCGTTTGTGAATGTCTTTGCGTGTGCCATCATCGCACAGCATTGTGGGATTATAGCGGGTGGTCTTGTGCTCACTGGAGAGGAGTTCAGCGGGTTCACGAGTCAGAAGCCTCAACAGCCAATCAGGTCAAAAACCCCAAAACCCCACACCAACCAGCCATGTTGACCCCTCACATGCAGGCTTCGCCGAATGCACACAAAAGGGTTGTTTGACCAGTTGGCAAAACTGCTTTGTCAGAAGCCGTGATGGTGCACTGTCGTTGGTGCATGCTAAAGTCTCTAATCTCATTGGATTAATTCATTGAGAGTGTTAAAATGACCCATCTGCTAACTTTAGCACGTACAACCCAACTTGCCGTGGCACTAGCACACACTTGCAAGCGCTCATCTTCTTTGGGTAAATCTCATTAACGACCTGCATTAGCCCAATTCTTGCATTATAGTGTCATGAGAGCCGCTACTTCTTAGCAGACGTGTGCTAACTCAGGTAGATCTAAAGGGTTAATGAGGCTGGCTGCCTCTTTGCAGGGTAGACAAGCTATTCTGGGGTATGTGCTCGTTGGGTAAACATAAGGAGGTTGGCGTTGACGTGCTAGGCTTTATGACACTGGAGAGGCTAATGGATTATAATGGAGGCTGCTGGAACAATAGCGGGGGTGAGTGAGATTTTTGGACCTTCTGTTTGTGCAATGTCTCTGGATGCAATCAGGCAAGAGGCACAGTACCTCGGAATGGAAACTAATGAAAGAAGATACTGAAATGCTCAGCCACCTTCAGAGTGTCCACGGATGAATCTGAATTAATGCCTTTATTAAGTTAAAGATGGACATGCTAACTCAATTAGGCCACAACGGTAAAATGCAAAGGTCATTCTCTGAGAATGTTGGAGGCTGGAGTTGAATCTTGTGATGTAGACGGTTGAAAGATGAATCATGATCACTTTGCATGTTTATTTTCAAACCATCTTTATCGTGGATATATCCTCCATCCCAACATGGCACATTTTATGGAGGTCATGGTGTTTTCTATTTTCTTACATTCTTGCTTTCTCCATGTTTATTTTGTATCATTTTTATCAGTGAAATCAGTGCTCGATGCCTTTATTAGAAAAGCTCAAGGACAGCTTAGTGGGCTGATAAAACACATTCGTAACAGGCATATCAAAACACTAAGGACATACAGAGAACATCTGCAATTATCTTGAGAAAATTAATATCTGCATAGAATATACAGCGAGGTACAAATGTGTACGCCAATATGTCCTCACCCCTAAACGAGCCCTTTGAGTCCCAGTCCCAAATTTCGGGGGAGGCAAATGGAAGGGTCAAAGGTTATGGTGAGTCAGTGTGGGGGGTGCTGGGAGACATCTGCTCACAGTTGGGGGGGGGGGATACATATGCGACAGAAAATATGACATGTTGTGTGTTGTGTTGTGTGTGTGAGACAGCTGACTATTTCCCAAATGCATAATTGACCTACTACTGTTCTTAACTGATAGTGCTCAAAATAAGTCTCTCTTAGTCACTATGAAAGTTGCTTAACGATGGAGAGGAAATCGGCCTAGAACAGCTCAAGTAATCTTGTTGTATGAACTCAGTGACTTGTGTATTAGGAGGTCAGGGGGTTGTCTGCCAAGTGTAAAGGGCTCCTCTCAATGGGTTATCTTTAATTCTACTATGATATAAAAAGTAGGCAACCTTCTGTGTCTTGGCTAAAACCTAAGTCTTCCAAGTCTATCTGGAGTGACTATCAAATCACTGCTGGGATCCAATGCTGCCCCTGCACAGAAGCCCTGCTATGCATGCTTTAAATAGCAACCCCTCGCGCTCATCTCTCCAACATTCAAAGCAGCATGACTAATGAACAAAACTGAAGTGACTATCAACAGAAAAAGCCATCAAACAAGGAAGCAGAGAAGCAAATGACTAATGTTCTGCCTCCTGGGCATTAGGGTAACAGGACGGATGTTATGATGAAAGCAATCTAATTATTGAGAGGCACAAGACCCAGTCCCAGCAACAGAGGAGTGGGGAAACTGGTAGCGATAAACTTGAGGCGAGAGATGAGAGATAAAATGAAAATGAGCCAGGCAGAGGCTGTTTGAGCCACGTGGCCGAGAGCGACAGAGCGATAGAGAGAAATGGCAGGGAGGAAGGGCAGGCTGCCAGTACTCTCTCTC
>NW_027468576.1:35309221-35334288 GCF_046254945.1 Alosa pseudoharengus | reverse complement strand
TCTAAAAAAGTAGGGCAGCGCATCAGCCAGACAAAAACATTCCGTCACCGGACGAGGGGGGAGGAGAGACCAAAGAGAGGCTAGGCAAGGCCGGGCAGGCAACACATGCAAGCACGCATCATCTGACCGACAGCGGCAGAAAAACGTTCCTGATAGAAAACGGCCTCCATCGCCATCAAATCCTGCTTATCCCTCTGTAATCCCCTCCCCAGCCATCAGTAGCATCCTCACTGGACACAGCCAGAGCAGGGCGTGGGAAACCACACACCAGTGGACACGGCCATTGTATCAATGATGCGACGCGCTCAATGCAGATATGGTCAAATCTCATTTTGGCATTAAAACCGCTGAAGCCAGGCAAGATCAGGATCTGGTCATGAAGCTGAAAACGGGAATCTGAATGAAGATATGAACATAGATAGATAGATAGACAAAGCTGTATGATTGCAAATGACAGGTTGCAAATGATCAACATTTTGTTGTATTACTCAGGCAAATCTCTAAAACAAATCAATCAATTAGAGAGGGAATAAAAATCACAACAGGAATAATCCTTCCCATAAGATCCAATATGATCCAATGTGACAAACAACAGCATTGGATGAGAAGTAAGTATGAGTCAATGCTTTCCAGGTAAGAGGACATAAAAACAAGGCTAACTGGTCATGGCCATGGCAAACCTGGCATGGCAACTGCTTCAACACTTATGTTGTGCAGACATTCCCCTCCCAAACCCACCTTCTCATCCTGACCCAGTGGGTCAATGAAAGACCAGAGGTGCTGATAAGAAACATCCAATGGGGCCAGGGTTCTATTCCAACGACTGCATTCATTCTAATCAGCCAGGGTTCTATTCCATAGGATGTGAATGGTTGTAAAGATGCACCACTCTTTCATGTGACTCTCATATTTGTTCATGTATGTATGCATGTGTACTCGCATGTGCAAGTGTGTTACAGTAAAAAGGGAGTTAAAATACATGTGCTCCCTTTGCCAAACATCCACACCAGCATATTAAGTCAGTGCTCTTAGGTCAGAAGGGGGTTGGGCACACCAAGGTCTCAGTAAATCAACAGCTGTGGCAGAGGACGCTGGGCAGCTGACGTGACCTCAGCTGAGGAGAGGAGAGGAGAGGAGAGGAGGGAACAGCAGCTCATGTGGCACACCACCCCAAGCCCTGGATTGCGACACTGCCACGGCTCTCATCACCAACACACTGAGTGGGCACACCATTAAACCCTCATTAAGAAGGTGCATCCGTTCACCAGTGGAAAAATAACCAAGCTAAGAGCTGGGCAGCCTGTGGTGATGCTCCAGTAAAGCTTTGAGAGGTTCCTATGGAACACTAAATGGACTCGTCTCCATAATGACGGCCATTTATCAGATGTACTTGTATTGATTTTGTAGACGCTTCTTCAGTGCTGACTCAGAGAACAAAGTGTTCTGTGCTCATCAAAGAAGCCAACCCCCCATCCCCCACTCGTGGACTGTGTGTTCAACTGCTGACATAATGCTTTGTAATTAATAACTTACATAACTACCACATAACTTTGTATCATAGGTGTTGGGAGACAAACAAACAAAAACACAGGAACACTGACAGTCATCACACTTGCTGACATCTGATCTCTCTTCAGATGGACCCTTAAGTCAGTGTCAGTGTTGTCGGGAGGGACTCAAGTTAGGATCTGCTGCCCTGCTGAGACAGCAAAGAGGCTCAGAGCAGCTGCTTCAGCTGAACACTCTCTGGCTCAAATCGTTAGACTAATTGGTCCCATGAGCTTTCCTGTACTCAGAGAGCTTAAGGTAAATATTAGGAGTCTATATGCAAAATGTTTTTTGAAAAGGCTGTGACTGACTCCATCTTGTCCCTCATGGGAAACACCTTTGCATACCGGCACATCACAATTAGGCTCCTGTTGCTGAGAATAAAGGTTAAGGTTGATCTCCTTTGAAGATATGCCAAGATCCAAACCAATTACACTACCACCCACACACACACACACACACACTTGAGGCCCACATATATGGTGTACCTTGCAAGCCCAGCAGTAAACAAAAGCTGCAGGAGCTCTGAGCGGCCCAGACTGTCCCAGTTGGATAAAGACATGTGTCCCTCCTGCCGGTCAAGTCAGCGGGCAACGTGCCCAAAGAGCTTCAGAGGATCCTGCTTCCACAGGATCAACAGCCCGAAGACCAAACAATATGGGCAGCAAACACACCAACACACAAAAACAACAGAGGCCATGTGTGATGCTCTATGACAAGATACTGTACTGGGATAGACCAAGAGGTATAATTAACCCTGACAAAGGCCAAACAAATAAAATGCTTTTCATGTGGAAAAACAGCGGACACACACACACACACACACACACACACACACACACACACACACACACACACACACACACACACACACACACACACACACACACACACACACACACACACACACACACACACACACACACACACACACACACACACACACACACACACACACACACACACACACACACACACACACACACACACACACACACACACACACACACACACACACACACACACACACACACACACACACACACACACACACACACACACACACACACAATGCTGGCAGAGAGGTGGCCTCAGTTTAACAGATTGAATGCCCTGCTGGCAAAATGGGCACTGATCTGCCACTGCAATCTGTCTGCCAACTCCATCCTCTGCCACGTCTCTAAGCAGGTGCTGGCCCCGTCACACCAGGGAACAGTAAACAGACAGAGTCTTCAATAGCGCATAAAACCCTCAGTAGTGACAGGAAAGACCTCTACCAATTGAGACACTGATATGAACTGACAAATCACACTTAGATCTAAGCCAAGCACATTCATCACAACAACAGTCCCAGCAGACTTTCAGCTTACAGCTCAGTTCCTACAGTGGTGTTTCACCAGCGTAAACACACAGGACACACACACTCTATTTGTAGTTCTGTATGAGTTCTCCTTGGAAATGAGACCCATGACCTTGGCATGGCTAGGACCTAGCTCTACCTGTTGAGCTATGGGAAGATACTCAATCACTCTTGAGCCCCTCCTCCCCCCATTTCCAAAGGACATCTTTTAGGTCATTTTGTCTGAACCTTGGTACAGCAGTCAAGCCCCTAATCCTGCTTCTAGGACCTGGCAATTGCACAATGGGACAGCCAGAGGCTAACACAATAGCTGGTGTTTATCCTGGAGGCCATTCTATGGGCCGTAACTAGTGAGGGAGTGAGTGATTGATACACTGATAGACGTGTACCTAGTACTCACCCACTATACAACTGACAGCAGTAGAGCGGAGAGACCCTACGGGCCTGAAATGGCGCTGAGTCACCGTGGTGATGATGCAACAAAGCTACACATACCTGAGAACATCAATGGGCCCCAGATCCTGAAACTGTGTACTTGCAAAATACCACAGGTAAAGCCAGATTGAGGTTAAACACACACACACACACACACGTACGCGCACACACGCACACGACAGGTGTCAGGGCTTCAACAGGACACTATATCAACTTATATTTATGATAGCAGGACATGAGGGTGGATTCAAACTAAAGGAAGTCCACACAGTGGTCATGTGTGATCACTATGTAAACTGTGGCTACCAGCAGAACAGTGACTAGAGATTCCAAAACTCAAGAATTTGGACGGACTACATCAGTCTGACGTATTGACACAGCGAAGTACAGTAAACAGGTCTACAGACATTGTGTTGATTTGCTGACATTTCCTGCTCTGTGTGTCAGCGATAACTGGGGATCAAGGGAAGATGTAACAACGGGCAGCCTCACGGACGCCTATGAAAAAGGGATCAAGGTCGAGGAAGCACCACGGAATAAGGGAAACACAGGGGAACATGGGAAACATGCCCTGCAGCTCTGGGAGACGGGGGTGGGGCAGAGGGGTTATGTGTGTGTGTGTGTGTGTGTGAGAGATAGAGGCAGTCATGGGATCTAATGAGAGGCGATGTAGAGAGCCTCTTGGCCGCCTATGTGCGCCCAGCGGGGGGACATAAACCCATTAAACATTTACATGAGTGGGATTCTGCAGCTGCTGGAAGGTAAAAGAGCATAAAGCGTCTCTCGCGCACATGACATGGCACTGCTGCCACCATAGGATGCTAACGTCGCTTCACACACTCACATTATATATAGTTATAGATTTCATTATTTATGTTGTTGATACACTGCATATTTCATAGTGCCCACTATGATTACCCTAGCAAGTATGTCTGTGCTGGCATTATCTGTATCTATAACTGATATTTTATATTTGCATGCACTGGTAAATCCTTGGAATTACATCTCAAGTTTATGTTGTTGACTTACTGCATGAGGCTTGGAAAATTGCATTTAGCTACTGAAGAGATTCACACACACACAAACTTGCATGGTAATCTACAATCTTATTCATACATCAAGTCCACATATGGTCTCAAAGCACAAACCTACATTATGAGTTGCATAGGAGTAAGGACAGGGTGGCCTCAGCTGAGCGTGTGTATTTGCATGGGGCAGCTGATCTGGTACCACAGAAAGTGCTCAGCATGTCTTGCATATCAGGAAGGAGAGTCCAGCCCAGCTGTGCACGCTCATTTCCAAACCGCCACAATGCTCACTTTGCATTCTCTATTCTCAGACGCTCGACAGAGTCAGAGTCAGAATCAAAGATTCCAGAACAGAGCTCTGTTCTAGAATCTTTGGTCAGAATCAAAGACAACTCCAGACAAAGTGCCTCAAGGTTTTTCCTCCCAACTGTACTTCAAAGTATACGGGTTTTGAGAAATGGTTTCTACACTCTGAGTATGTGAGATACGTGTGAACGAGTGTGTGCGTGTGCGTGTGGAGGGTGTGTGTGCGAAGAAGCTCAGCGCTTGTGCAGTTGTTTGGTGAGCCTGCTGAAAAGCTTTCAGCTGTGGGGGGATGGGCCTGGAAGAAAGAAAGCCTCTCCTTCTGTCTAAAGAGTGAGCAGGGACTGGAATGGACTGGACAGAAGGGGCACACAGCCACAGACCCAGGACTTTCTCAATCTCCCCAACTGAAAGGCCATGTTTGTCAAGCTAAATATATTTTGTACATTAAGAGCTAACTTCATCATCAGTGTTTACATTACAATCTGCAACAGAATGCTCCGTTTGTGTCATGTTATATTTTAGCCAGTGCTACATGGGCCAAGTCAATTCTTAAGACTGTTCATACAGTTACAAGCAGAGAGGTAGTAAACAGTGTTTAAAGTCAAGGTGAATCTCCCTCCAAGGAAAGGCCACACGGGAATGCTTCGACGTTTCTTATCTAATGACATGTCTGATCTCATTATATCAAGGATAAAATCCAAATTACACAAAAGTTTAATCATAACAAGGATAGCCCAACTTCCAAATAGCAGATTCCAGTAACAAAAGAGTCTGCATACTTATTCACAAACAGACTTGGGAATCAAAGCTTCAGGTTTCACGCAACAACCTCACTTTCAGTTTAGACAGCCACCAATTTCCACACATGACTCAACTTGGTTAAGGTGTATGAATCTGAATCTTTCTGGGGTTTCTGGGTCTGAGTCAGAAAGGGTAGACAGACAGTGCTGTATAATTTAGTCCTTCACCACAAGGCACTTTAGCAAACATTGACGGCTTAAGAGTGAGACTCTTAAAGTATATATTTTTTGGGCTTTTTAATGCCTTTAATTTTGATAGGACAGTTGAGAATGACAGGAAGCGAGAGGGAGAGAGAGCCAGGGCGGGAGCCGGAAAGGACCACGGGGCGGGAATCGAACCCGGGTCGCCGGCGCACAGTGCAGGTGCCCCAGCCAGCTGCGCAACGGCTGGGGCCAAGAGTGAGACTCTTAAGATTGGATGCATGTTTAGGTCCGATCTCACAATCATTCCAAAACAGACAGTGTTTCCCACAGAATTGAATTCTATTTGTGGTGGCAGGTTTGCAGAATTAACTTGAATGCAACAGTTTTTAACAAATTAGCGCGTGGTTATGATGCTAGATTTAAGCACAATTTTTAGTAGTAACCTGGAAAATCATTGTGTGGTGGTCAATGTTGATATTGTGGTGGGCCGCCACAAATAAGTCAATGTATGGGAAACACTGCAGTTCTCACTTTGTCTGTGTTTACAGCATAGTCTGTGGGGTTGTTTAATATCTTTCTCTCTCTCGGCCCTGATGTCCTGTGTGCCGCTCCCCTGGGGGTGTTGGTCTGCCCAGAGGCGCTTGACCTGTCGACTCCGCAGACAGGGCTCAGATGTTCCACATGGTTGGCAGCGCACGGACAATGCTGGGTGGCGCGGCCTCCATCCGGATCTGTCGCACTTAATCAAACTAATCATACTGCAAATGTCTGAACGGTGCCCCGTCCCAGTGAGAGAGGGCCCGCTGGGATAAAGGATGTGACAGACTGAGAGAGAGAGAGAGAGAGAGAGAGAGAGAGAGAGAGAGAGAGAGAGAGAGAGAGAGAGAGAGAGAGAGAGAGAGAGAGAGAGAGAGGAGAGAGAGAGAGAGACAGTGTGTGTATGTGTGTGTTTGAGAGTGTGTGTGTGTGAGAGTGTGTGTGAGTGTGTGTGAGAGTGTGTGAGAGTGTGTGTGTGTGTGTGTGTGTGTGAGAGTGTGTGTGTGTGTGTGTGTGTGTGTGAGAGTGTGTGTGTGTGTGTGTGTGTGTGTGTGAGAGAGTGTGTGTGTGTGTGTGAGAGTGTGTGTGTGTGTGTGTGTGTGTGAGAGAGTGTGTGTGTGTGTGTGTGTGTGTGTGTGTGTGTGAGTGTGAGTGTGTGTGTGTGTGTGTGTGTGTGTGTGTGTGAGAGAGAGAGAGAGAGAGAGAGAGAGAGAGAGAGAGAGAGAGAGAGAGAGAGTGTGTGTGAGAGTGTGTGTGTGAGAGAGTGTGTGTGTGTGTGTGTAGGAAAGTGAACTTAAAAGCAAATAAGACAGGAAACATTTAATTGACATATTAAAAGCAACTGCCTCACTAATTCATAACATAAACACAGAGCTCTGGGAACATTTGCATAGTCAACAAACCTTCACTCTGTTTGCCATGCCATCATAGGACCAGGATATGGTTGAGGATGGAAATGCTGTTTGATCCCACACAAACGCACATGCACACCCAAGCCCTGTGACTGAAACCACCACAACAGGACACACCACTACAGGATAAGCCAAGGGCAGAAACAGACAGACACACACACACACACATCCGCACTACACCGGAAATATGCTATGGAAACACATAGTTAACCTTTATTGAGACTGATCAATTTAGTACGGAAATGGGGATAGCAGGCTAACTCAAATAGGGAAATGCACAGGCTACCTGTTTCTCCTTTGGATTACACAGATATATGCACAGCGTATTTGAAATTCATTGTTTTGAGTTGTGGGCCTATTCATTTCACAGTGACAAACATTTGGAGACAATGGATCAACTGCCACATTTTAACTTGTAAACACAAGGATCCTGCTCTATATGAGGCTTGTCTCATTTCAGGGGCCGGATGCTTGACACAACCGGTCTACGAATCTGGCCTTAGAACCATATAGCCCCTGAAATGAGCCCCTATGGCCTCTAGGACCAATTGCATACGAGTCCATTGGTCTACTGTACAGTATATGTATGGGCAAGTAAACAGCCTTCTAGCCTGAACATGAATCCATTATAACTCAATGCATTCTTCACTATGCGCCCTTCAATTAGGAAAGATGATACCGTGTTGAGTTGCAAGTATTCCGAAAATGCCCTGTGACATTGCAGAGTCAGCATGGCAGAGACATGAGGAAATGCCAGGGCCACCTCATATCAGAGATGCCTTATCAATCACTAGAGGATAGCTACACCAAGGACGGGAATAAAAACAAAACACAAGGAAACACACAGGCACAGCTTACAGAAGAAAAAAAATGTGGCTCAGAACTGGCATCCAAAACATTAGAATGCTCAAGGGGAAATTAGTTTGCTATGAGGTCATATATGTCATGGGTAGTTCTAAAAGAAAAGTTCCTTGTGTTGCCAACCTCTACTGAAGATGCCACTGGTTTCTAGCAGGGGAGTTTTGTGAATATGCACAAAGATTCCATTCTGCAACAATTTAAGGTCCTAAAATTCCATGAACCCAGATATTCTTTAGAACGTTCATGTTACAACATTCTTGTCACACCGGTGTGGCAGTACCTGCTGCTGAAGTTAAGGAATGACCAGCTAACTGCTAGCCATACAGGCCACCAAGACAGTTGGGGCTCATGACAGCCTAATAAACATGGCCACCAACGACCTCCCATGCCAGGCAGGAATACGAGGAGCACGGTTATGTAACAGGTTTGTCAAAACTGCTTTTTTAAGGATGTGCTTTCCACTGCTGGGGCCCCTCCGATGACTTCAGTCACACACACACACACACACACACACACAAACACACACACACACACACAGAGTGCTTCTGTTGGTTCTGCAATGAGCACGTTGAATTTGGGGGTCTTTAACACGCGACCACAAGGTCATGTTTTAGGAGTAACACAGAAATGCCACAGCGCTAGCTGTAAACAAACTGCTTCCATTTCTTTGTTAAAATGTGTATCGTGAAACCTTGAACAAAAACGCTCATCAGCATCATTAGCTTATTTTACTCATCTTGAGTCTTGAATTGCATTCTAATCGTTAATATGGCAGTGCACTGCCAACAACAATCAGCATCAATTCACTTCTTGTGATTAATTATCATCGTCTGCAAGTACCTTTAGGAAAGTTTCCATTGGCTTAAAAAATCTGATCTACGAACACTGCTTTGTATGACCATGACACAGGACAAGTTTTAAACCACAAGGGACCTAGCTGGTTAGGGGTTTTCCCTGGAGTTGCCTTCATTGGCCTTACCACCGGCAGACAAACCCAGCAAGCACACATAGGCAAAGTTTTTAGCTTCATCCAGAGTCTAAACTCTCCATGTCCAGTGATTATCCAAACCGATGCCATCATTCTTATGCAACAGCTTGGCGTGATGGGGACTTACTGTAGCTGGCCTCGCCACCTTAGTAAAATAAAGCACTGAGAGCATTAGCCTAAAGTATGATTATCTACCTCTCACACCAGTGCGCTCCAGCCATATGCTGAGCCTATGCCCTTCACACCACTGCCAATGAAAACACATAGCTCCAGCACAAGCTGACAAAATGTCTCCCATCCCCTCAACAACAAACCCGATCCCTTTCTCGCTTGCTACCTCATTTGGTCTTGGAGAAAGATGTAAGACAAAAACAAAAACTTAAGCTTATGTGTAGAACTAGCTATTTAAATTGACCATCTGTAATTTTTAAAAAGCTCCGGATTTTCCCTGTGGCGCACACACACGCTGAATGGGAACTGTGTCCGAGGAGGGCTCACTTCCTTGCTCATTCTCTGTGTAGGGGGGGGGGGAAGGGTGAAAAAGAACACTGTGTTCTTTACATTGCTTGACTATATAGCTTCGACAGATAATCATCAAACTGGTCTTGGAGGTGCATAGTTCAGTTTATGTGTAAACACACACACAACGGCTCGTAGGACACCTCACTGGTCTTGAAACTTAGCTATACATTCTGCCCTTTGCCCTAGTTCTAATGTCAGAGGAGAGGTGAATAAAGCATGTTTACTCTGGAGGGGAACATATAACCCCTCCCCCTCCATCTATAGGTCACAAAGATAGTCAAACTTTTCCTTTGCCTGCTGGGGAGCATGAGGTTCTTTAAAAAAAAAAAAAGGACAAAGTCATGACATGACACCTGAAGTTGAAGTTTCAAGGTACAACCAAGCATAAAACAAAGCGGCAAAATTCTACAAAAATAGTGATTGATTAGGCTACATTGCCTAAAAAACACTGATGCACTTAAGATTAGAAGAAATTGATTACTTCTTTAACTGATAAGTTTCCAGAAAATTCTAAGAAAACAGTTTTCTTTATCAGGACCACAATACCATGCAACCTATAGGAGGCTCAACGTATATAATGTCAGCAAGGACAGTCATGAACCCATTAACCCGGTCCTTCAGGAAAGAGGTCTCCATGGCAACCATGCGGTTAGCTGCCTAAACCCCCCATATTAGAGTGGAAAGAGGAGCAACAACTGATAGGAGTCTACTTCTCCCAGTCCAACAAAAAACACTTGGATTTACCCTTGTACAAAACCACACTCTCATTCCAAAGGTGTTAAATCTGGCAAGGGTGGTTTAAAAGACTGAGGTCAGGACTCTGCAAGTCTCTGTTGGACTTGTTGTGAATTGAAATGGTCCAAGCTTGGTAGTTGACTTTGCTTACAAATAAAGAAAGAAAGAAAGAAAGAAAGAAAGAGGGAAGAAGAAAAAGGGAATAGTAAGAGGGAATAGTAAGACATCTCTGTGCAGACGCAGCATCGAGGGCCTTGTAGCGACAGCACAGATGTATAATGCCTGAGCAAAACCTATCCAAGGCCACCATAGCAGCCATTGTGCTCTTCTCCTATCCACTTCCCACAGCACAGCCAGGCCCAGCAGCCAGAAATGGCTCACAGCTCTGGAGACGTTAACCCCCTCTGAGCCCTCTCTCTCACTGTCTCTCAGATACACAGACAGAGGGAAGAGTAAGAAAGCATGAGATAAAAGTAGTCACAGAAGAGCAGATAAACTCTCTCAACAAACAGCTCAGAAAACAAGAAGAAGAAGAAAAAAAAAATTTCAGGAAATAAGATTAAATGTATGCTTGTATACCAAAGGGGGGGTGGGGGTGGGCAGCGTTGTACAGAGCATTACACACATACACAGAATAAAGATTAAGATGACAGATGAAAATAAACATTTTCAGTCTACAGCTCAAACTTCACTAAACCCATGCACTTCAAGCAATTATAAGGAACACTCAATCTCAGTAAAGCTAGTAGGATGTGTAAATTGACTAAGGATTTGAAGAGGACACCACCCCTCTTAACACACCTGCAGGGCTCCTGAAAATAGTACTTGGTGATGCATCATATGTATTAGCCTGTATGATGATGTATAAAGTTATTCAGTCCAAAAAATACCACAGAACCAGACAGTTACTAACCCACCCACATTCATTTGCTTCCCCGTGTGTGTTAAAAGAGGAATAGGAGGTGTAGCTTCCTCTCTAGAAAGTATGTGCCTCTGCAGGTATTTGGGTTCAAGAGTGATCAAAGAAAGACTCGGGTTGTAGGGCTTGCCTGACATAGCCCTGCTCCGGTATAGCCTTTAGGGTGCGGGGGGTGAGGAGGCATTACAGACCCAGTGTTTCCCACAGAACTGAATTCTATTTGTGGGGGTAGGATTGCAGAATGAAGTTGAATTCAACAGTTTTTAACAAATTAGCGTAGCGTGGTTATGATGAACCAGATTTAAGCACAATTTAGTACAACCTGGAAAATCATTGTGTGGTGGTCAATGTTGATATTGTGGTGGGCCGCCACAAATAAGTCAATGGATGGGAAACACTGCAGACCTATACTGCACCTGAGCATACACAAAGAATCACACCTCAGTTGGTATGCAAAATCTCATGCCATGTACCTTACATGTTTAAGGACACTCCTGACCTATTTATCGTGAGTGGCATTTCAACAAGAGCTGTAGGATATGTGTTTAGACTGCTGCACGTCTAGAACCGGTCTCCCTCTTAAGACTAAGAAGTAGGTCAAACTGAACAAGCATGTTTGAACGAGCAGAGCTGGCTTTTTAAGTCCCCTGAATTTGATTGGAAAAGTTAGGGGAAAAGCCACTTAGAGATTCATATTAGTTTACCATGCCACTTACCCACTTAGTGGGACATTTAGTTGCAGCAAAATGGCACATACAGACCTCAAATGGTTTGTGGAGAAAAACAAACATGCACTAAGATGTATAACCTAGCACTGTTGGATCATACATTTCAATGCTGTATACTAACAGAGAAACACAATTCAGTGATGCAGACACTAAACAACTCCATGTTAAGTTAGGCTACATTTTGCTGATGGCACTGCGACAGAGCAGTCTGAAACAACAAAATAGAAAAACATCCCAAAGAACTTTTTGTAGAAACCTAACAGGCCAGGCCAGACCAGCACTAGCACCAAACTCCAGAAGAGCTTGGCCTGCACTCCTTCTCTTACAGCCAGCAGTAGCGTTGGCTGGCTGTGGTCATAATCGCTTTCTTGCGGCTCATGTTGGGTATTGAGGCCTGCGTCAGTGCCTGCCCTGCCTTAGTGAGCGCACAACTTGGGTTAATCCACCACCTGTCCATCCTCCACATGCCACCAGGACAGTAGACACTTATAAGGTAGAGACAAAGTCCAATTAAACCCACCTGTGATCCAGGTGGGTTAGGTCTACTTATCCACCACCAAAGACTGATGTGTATAAGACAATGGCCATTTAAATACCCTACATGGTTTATCAGAGGAGTCATGGTCCTTTACAGCTGATGAATATTTTTCAATATTTTTCGTATCATATTTTTTAGGAGTGAATATGTGCAAGATAGAAACCTGTATTTCGCCAAACAAAAGCTCTTTTGACAAAGTTGGTTGGTGAGAAATTGTTTTACCATCTCTTTTACTGGAATTAGATGGACTTGGAGGTTATACTTGTTAATGCCAATCTCAGTGTAAATCTTAGATAGGGTATCATTTGTTGTCAATAAACATTCATATATTGTCAGCATTGGTAAACAAGATAGCTGGGCTGTAACCAAAGCTCAGACAGAACAATCCCAGGTGGTCACAAAATAAGTGTGACAGGAAAAAATGGCTGAAATTAAAATTATACATGAACCGACTTCCAAAAATTAGCTTCGTTTCAATACATGAATTCTCTCCCAGTTCAGATCCAGTCGCCATCCTCCCACTACTGGTAGTACATTTTGTACTACATTGCATCCCCCTTCAGCTCAAGTCGGTTGGCTAAAGCTAGCTGGCTAATGACAAAACACCACTTCACACAACTAAGCCAAGCACATTTTGCCTCAGTATGTGAATGTAATTACAGCAATACAATGTCGTGGGTGTGCGTTTAAAGATGTCCCTTTCTTACAAGCGAGGTATATCATTAAGTTCGAGTTCACTTACCAGCACAGGAGAGCTACAATGAGGCACACCAACAAAACGCGCAGCCTCTTCATTATCTTCCCGCGGGGACCAACATCCTCGCTTTTTTGTGTATTTCTGTCTCTTTAACAGGGTATAAACAGTAGAAGCGCAAACGAGCTGTTATTTATCAACAACCACGTAAAGTATTTAAAAATATTAAAATAAGAGGGGTGTGTGTCACTTCACAAAAGCAATATTCTCCTTGTATGAATATTGCAACATCAGACCCCAACAGCTCGTTCGCTTGCTTTCCTCTGTAACTGGTCTTGTTGCACTAGCTCTCCTGTGCTTAGCACTGCTGCGGTTGCGCTCTCAGCCAATGGGACAAGCCAGCGGCGGCCGAGCTGTGACGTTCCTCAGAAAAACCCCGCCCACATCCCTGATCCAAGATGAGTTGGAGGCACAGTCATGGGACGCGTCAGCATTTGATAAGAAAGCCAAATCTAAATATCTACCACAAAATGATTTTGCAATCAGCAAACAGGGATTCATGTGATGATGACATGTACCTCTGTGCTAACTGTATATGCACGTGGAATAACGTGAGACACCAAACCGCCTAGTGGTGAGGGTATTCATGCTGGAGTAGACCACTTTAAATTTCTCTAAACATGATGCTCTGACAGTACATTCGGATCCAGGTATACACAACAGGTACCCGCTTCAGTGTAGCATCTACAAAACATTATCCTCATTTTCTTTGCTAAAATATTCCAACAGTAGTAAAATGATCTGACAGTTCTTACCTACATCTTAACATTCCCCAAAGTGTGTGTTTTACTTTAAGGACCACCTTTATTAACCTTAAAGCCCACCTTCGAAGGTAAAAGAAATAGAAAAAATAAGACCTAACCTATTGGTGGCTAGAGATTATAGATATTTTTTTATAAATTTATATATCTAGCCACCAAGTCAATATCTCCATCATTATATGGAAATGCCAGACTGACACTACCACAGCGCGGCCAACATAATCAGGTCTTATTTTATAATATTGCAGTGGTGTAGTCTACGACGTGATACGCAGGACTACGCAGTATACCCACTTAAAAATCATCACCATCTCAGTATACCCACTTAAATAGGCAAGGATACGTATTAACATTTGAAGCTGATCACAGTATACCACAACACCTAACTACTACATGTCCACTTAAAAAAAAGGCTACCCTTACTCAGATGTGTTTTATGTAGGCTAATATTGACCATGTGGCGAATATTGACCAAGTAAAAAAGTGAACTGAAATCAAGCTATTTCGATATTTGCTGTGAAAAATACATTTGAATAGGCCTCTCTTATGCACATCTTCAAAAGTTTTGACATGTCCTCCAAAGAACAACAATTCCCGTCATACCTTTCATAATAGCTGCCTTTTACATTGCCTGAGTGTAATGTAAAATTCATAAATATTTAATCACAGATTTGGATGTATTTCATAATAATTTGATATATTCGACTTACATATAGCACATCCTGCTACCTTATAACTTAGACCATACAACATTACGATTTGCCTAATTCTCACACTTCTCCGTGGGGTCCTTACGTTTCAACATCCCCTCGACTTTCGGTGAGCTGTACATCCCTAGAAGTTTTGACGGGTGTTAAGCTTTCTTTTACTGTCTATGGTGTTAAGTCGTCTATCTTGTTAACTTTACTCGGAGGTCCATTGGGAACAGTAGCTTTTTTTCATTCCATGTTTTGGAGTATTATTCGTGTAATAGTTAGAGTAACATCCGTGTGAGACTATGTTACTAGAGAGTAGAGTGTTCTTACTGTTGTTGTCGGTGGTGTTCTTGGCGAAGCACTCTTTGGTAGCTGGCTTTTCGCAGTCTTTAGACAGTGACTTTACATTCACTCTTCCTGCTGGTCAAAAGGAATGTTTCTATCAAACCATGAAGAATGACGCCTCCCTGGAGATTGAATACCAGGTAATCTACGTTTAACTCGCTCAGTTTATTTCCCATTCATTACAGTCATTCATTTTAAGTTTAAGTCATATAACTTGCTAACTTAATGAAATTTAGGTTGACGTTTGTTGACGTCTCTGCAGTTTTTAATTTTTAACTTTGCATTTTGTAAAAGTTCTTACTCCATGACTTGTGTGGTTGTGTGTTCAAACGGCATGCCTGAAGATAGACTCGTTGGCCCACTATTAGCCCAGTAACCGTAGTTGATGCTTTCACACAAGTGGTTGGATTGGTTAACCTGTTGGCCAGTATCCTGAAAGAGGATCCCTTTACTGACATCAATATTTTCTTTTATACATGAAATCGTGTCATTTCAGGGGTATAAGTCAGACATTATCCTATGTCGTTAGGTTAACTGTCTTCGTCAAAAGTTATCGCATTTATGTGAGAGTCTGGCATGACAAATTATTGGCTGATGAAACCAAGTTTGGAGGAGTGCCAGTGTGTTTTCAAGTCCGTGTAAGAAGTCAAATGTCAGAATTGTCAAATGTCAGAATTGCTTCATCTGCGGCCAATGTCCCTTAATTTCACTTGGTTAATGCTTAGTCTGATGACGAAATAAAGTTCACATTTGACCATATTCAATTTATGACTGAGGATTGTCATAGAGCGGAATTGGTAAACTTGCATCATCAGTCTGACAGCCTCCATAATTTTTTATTAGGTGGTGGTCTGTAGTGACTCTTTGTAGTGGCTGATTGGACAGGGGTAATGTTCTGATTCCGTGTGCATGATATGATTGTGCTTCGCAGGTGCTCGATGGCGCAGGTTTAGATGTGGACTTCTACCTGTCATCACCTGATGGGCAAATTTTGGCCAGTGACTTCAGGAAATCTGATGGAGTCCACACGTATGTGTCTGCACATTACTCTTCTTCCTAGATTTACTGATAAACATCCATATCCTTGCAGTTGATAATTGCATGTATGTACCCACATCTCCTTGTAACTGTCGGATCATGTTTGCATGCACTTCCTGCAGAGTGGAGACGCATGACGGAGACTACATGATCTGCTTCGACAACACCTTCAGCACCGTGTCAGAGAAGATAATTTTCTTTGAGCTGATTCTGGACAATATGGGCGACACCGACAACGCTGAGGAGTGGAAGGAGTACGTCCACGGCACCGACATGCTCGACATGAAGCTGGAAGACATTATGGTGAGAATGCTCTTGAATCCACAAAACCCGGATCACTACACGTCTGAAGCATGTGTGCTGCAGATGGCTAGGGGAAAGTACAATCTCTGAAGAGATAATGCAAAGCAGCGCCTGTGTGTTTTTGTCAGTCAATGATATGTTTGATAGCCAAGGTCAGTGTACTGAATAAGCTGTGAGGTTTTGACCACCTTGTTTTTGGTATTTCAGCCATGTGAATGTTTTGCGTAGTCTATGGTGTCAATGTGACCTAACTATTTGTGACCTTTGATAGACATACGGATGCAGACATGATTGCAGCCTTCCCTCAAAGACATGGGGTCCTGGCCTGAACTGTATAGAATACATGCCTAGAATACCCCATACCTCCCATACTGGAAATAGTCATTGATATTCTAGATTTAGCGTCATTTGTCAAAAGTAAACAATAGTGGCAGGAAGTAAACAGTGGCAGCTGTTAAAGATATCATGCTAGACTCAGAGACAGCGAGTCGCAGTGCAAACATTACACAACCTCAGTCACTGTTGTCCCATGAGATATCAGTAGATTGTTATCAATAGATTACTACTACACTTGTAGAAATAGGTTTGCACGCCAAGCTTTAAAGAGGACAGCGCTCATTCAAGAAAAGTATTTGGCAAGTACACCCGTAGGAAGACCTAAACCCCATCTAAAGTGCTTTAGCCGTTTAAATCTCCTTTGTTAATTATCCCGCCTCTTCCTTTTGTCCTCTAGGCCACAATAAACAGCGTCAAAGCCCGGCTTGGGAAGAGTCTGCAGATCCAGACCGTGCTGCGAGCCTTCGAGGCCCGGGACCGCAACCTGCAGGAGAGCAACTACGAGCGGGTCAACGTGTGGTCCTGCACCAACCTGGTGATCATGCTGGTGGTGTCTGGGATCCAGGTGTACGTGCTACGCAGCCTCTTTGAGGACAAGAGGGCGACTCGGACGTAAACCCGAGCGTGTGCTCGCCAGCGCTGCTCATGCTAGGGAGGGACGATTGGCATCATTGGCGTCATATCAAGAGACTTGAAAGAGTAACGCGCACACACAAACACACACACACACACACACACAGGGTTACTGGTTGGCTGCTCCTAGCCACTGCGGATGGGGGGTTCTCTCTCTTCCTGTTTCTCCTCCTCTTCTCCTCCTCCTCCTCTCCTACCCCACTCCCACCTGACGAAGACAATCAGTCCCAAATTTCTATATTTCTACCCGAAAGGTCAACACACTGTTTCAGTTTACACATTACAACCCGACAGTAATGAGAGTGGGGCCTATGCTGGTGTTTGCTTTCTACACATTCATCAATTCATCATGTTTGTCCCCGGAGGGTTATAAAGTTACAAAACTTAGGAAAGCGATACAGACAGATACCTAGAGAACAAGCTTTTTTTTTTTTTAATTTTTACACATTATGCAAAACTTTTTTTTGAACATACTAGTATTAGGGTGATGGGGAAAGTCATTTCTGGATTTTATGTGGATAGTCTTCTGGCACTGTTCGATGGCACTGCCCCATTCTTTGTTGTTTTTTCTTACGTCTCCTGTGCCACACCTTCTGTGCCACACCTTAGTTTTTTCATTCAGACCTTCGCTGCTGCCATTGTGCTGTGCCCCAAACTCATTTTTACATTTCTGTGCCATAGGCAAAATCACATTCATTATGTGCCCCAAACTCGTTTTTACATTTCTGTGCCATGCCCTATAGGCAAAATCACATTCATTGCTCAAGCCAATCCTGAGATTTTTTTTTAGTTGGGCTCATCAGTGAAAATGAGTTGTGGCACTGCAGTAGAACGTCATCCTGGGAAACTTGTCACCTTAAGACAAGTGTATATATGCAGTATGCACCTGCCTAATGGTAGCACTGAGCCGCACTCTATATTATGCTTCTTAGATGTTACGCTTAACATGTAAATTGCCAAATGTGGTCTAAATGTGGGTCCCGCCTACAGACACCCATGGTCCGGCAGCTCACACCGACTGACCGCCACACCCGTTCTTGTTTGTCCCTATGGCCTGCAAACTGATTAGCTGGCTTCCCTCTGGTTCCTCTTTGCATAGAGGCGTTCATCTGGCCAGCAGGGCTCTGCTGTTGGCTGGAGTCGAGGTAGAGAGTTAGGTTAGGTAAGGAGGTCTGCCTGTTGTAACTAAGTCACTGATCTCGTTGTCATGCCTGACCTACATGTGGTCAGCGTCCATTCCAGCTTGGCATTGACAGGGGCGTCAGGTTCCCCCTCCTTGGCACAGGGGGCCTGTCTGTCAGTCACGTCTGTGTGGCAGTGAGGCTATACTTACTATACTTATATGTGTGTTTCCATGGCCGCCACTCCTCAGTCTTAGGATGGGGGGAGGGGTTTGAGGGAGATTCTTGGTTGCCATGCCATACCTGAAACTGTTCTTGAAACTTTCTTTTTTTTTCTTGGTGTGGAGTGCTCAGTTGATCAAGTGTTTTTAATTTATGATGTTCATTGGTTAGGATTCTAATATTTGTCGAGTGATAAGGATTGAATGAATGATGCAAGCTTGCATAAATATAATAGACAGCACACAAGCTCTAACATAGCAATGAAGGATGTAACAGAAAATGTTTTGACTAACTGCTGATTCTTTGACTGCTGCTCTGTTTAAGTTAATGCTAGATGCTAGATGTGAGCTGGACAAATTGCTGAAATTGCCAAATTTGGATTGTTGCCATAGTAATATTTAGTCACATTATCCCCATTGATGAACAAGGGCTCATGCAATACATTCTGTACACAAGAGTTCTGTCCATAAATAAGACTTGTAAAGAACTAATTTGTAGTAGATACCTGTGGTGTGACGGGATATTACCGTACCAGAGACAATACAGTAGGGATAAATGCAGTTTAATGGGGTCTTTTTTGTGTCTCTTTCCTCCTGTTCTGATCAACATATGAAATGTTGCTCCATGCTGCCATCTTGTGGATGAAAGGAGGAAATGCCCTAAATGCTGCACAGAACAACATACATGCACAAAAGACAAGTACTGGTCAGAGAGCATGAACCATGAGTGCTCTTTTTGTATTCACATGATATATACACTACATGATAAAACTAGTTTAGTGATTTGGAATTTATAAATGTGTGTGATACCATATAAAATACTTTAAGAAACTATAATTTTGCATGAAGTCCCAAGTGCCCTTGTAATGGTAGTGATGGTAAAAGAGCAGTCCTTATAATTCTCCTCATAATGGCTGTGGAGTGATGATGAGTGTCTGCTATAAGTTGTGAAGCGCTGACAGTTTAACATGGTGTGTCGTGCCAGGCGAGTGGACGAAGTCTGTTACTTGTCTTCCCATGCTGTTGGTGTCTTGAATAGATATCTAAGTAACTACTGTCGATGCGATCACACAGATGTCCTACCTCTGACTCTTGGCAAAACTGCTACTCTACTGCTAACCTCTGTAACTTGTGTAAAAACATTGAATAGGTCCCAATTCCTACTTCTTACCAGAACTGACATTCGTGGGAGAAATAAATGGGAAAATGGTAAAACTAAGACTATAAGTTCAGATAAGTGCATTTTAAACTTAACAGAAACTGTCTTGCTTTTGTCAAGGTTTTGGAAAACAGTGTTTTTTGTTTGTTTTCATGAGCTGTGAACACTTGAGGTGGCTGCTGCTGGACTGCCTCAGAGAAATCTGGGGGAACACCTGTGGATTTGTTACGGATGAACTATGTGGGTTCAGCCATCCTCATCTGAATCCCATCGTCATAATAAAACCCTTTTAAGACATTTTTATATCGCTCTTTGAAGTTGACGTAATTTCTTTCTGCATAACCAATTCATCCCACAAGCATGACCTTAGTTTAGTACCTCAATGTAAGCACACCACCATTTTCACTATAAATGAGGAACCTGTCCTATTGACAGTTAAGTGTTGTAATCGTTATATTAGAATAATTGGTGTAATTGTGTTGAATTACAGACAGCTTCATGAAAAAAGTTTAGATTGTAGTTTCTAAAATAAAGGTCCTAATTCTATTATTGTCCATAAACTGATCTACTCAGTATACGTGACATTTGGTACAGGTTATATTTTGCTCCAACAATACTAGAACTTAATTTTCCAATTATGTAGAAAACAATTCAGTTCGATTCATTCAATTTGATGTTCAAAGCACTGTTTTTGCCCAAAATATCTTAACATATTGTAAAATGTGTTTATGAATTGTACTTAATTTCATGGAATGCATCAAAGCACTTGAGTAAAACACAAAATGGTCATTACTGCTCTCTAGACACAAATGTGAGCTAGGGGTACGTTTGTCAACTCTGGACGCTCCGAGAGTGTGAAGCTCTGATTAAATACATGATAATTCCGAATTTACGAACGGTTAAGAGTGCTCGGAGCGCTCAGAGTGGCAATTTACGAACGCACCCATAGTTTACAGTCCAAGTGTGATGTAATAACTGTACTGTAATAGTACAGTTATGTAATGTAATTCACATATAATAGCCCCCAATGTATTGTCTCTGACCTTTTATGAGGGATCCTCTGGGTGGGAGCATTTGGTTGTTTTTAGTGGAAGTGTGGCCTTATACCCCGACACTGCTCTATAGTGGGGCCAGAGACAACAGCAAGGCACAGGGGCCTCAGCCTAGGAGAGACACACGCCACATATCCCAGCACACAATCAACCACACTGACAGGTAAGAGATCGTGTAACCTACCAGTGTTTCCCACAGAATTGAATTCTATTTGTGGTGGTTGGTTTGCAGAATTAACTTGAAGGCAACAGTTTTTAACAAATTAGCACAGCGTGGTTATGATGCTAACCAGATTTAAGCACAGTTTAGCACAACCTGGAAAATCATTGTGTGGTGGTCAATGTTGATATTGTGGTGGGCTGCCACAAATAAGTCAATGTATGGGGAAACACTGTCTACGGTATCAACTGCATGGTCTCCTCAGTCCACCCCACCGCACCCCCTTCCCTTACCTGCCCCGGCGCAGCTTCCCGTAGTACACAGCCGCAGGGTGACCCATGGTCTGCCTCACAGTAGAATGGTTCTGCGAGATCACAGACTACAAAATATGCTACAGATCAACTCTCTGTGAGGCTACTACAATATAGAGTGATGCAATGTCTGTCCAGATTCACCAAATGGCCAGACTTTTGCATGTTTCCAAATAAATGGTCCTTGTAAGGGTGCAAATGTGAGGCAATGTATAAAATCTCACCATGGTAGGCAGAATGGTTGTCTCTGTGTTTTTGGGTTGGACTACACCAATCGGATGAGGAGCACTGGGCCAAGTCTTCTGTCTTATCATGGAGTTATAGCTTGTGCACAAAAAAACATCATGAGACAAGGGATGACAGGACTTGAAAACATCCATTCAAATTTGCAATCCTTTACCTGACATTTGCAATGCCTCTCGGTTGGAAGAGTTTACTTTGGAGGTCAGGACAACAAATATTCACTGTAGACATCTGGAAAAGAATAGTTCTTAATCTTAAAATAGTGAAAAATGAAATAAGACATGAATGCATCCGTAAATAAGTAATACATAAATGACTATGGTTTATATTGATTAAATTCCACCTCTTGACGGCAGAGGTCACTATATCGTCTTAACCATTTTATATTTCACACAGATGTCACTTCCGTGTAGTAGGCTACAGAGATTTAGTAGGAAATGAGAAAGGGACAACCACCCCTCTGGTAATATAATCTCCTGTACTTCATATTTACTGTTTGCATCTATCACATAAAATGTTTTCACGACGTTCAAGGAAAGTAAAGGCTCGAACTAAAAGCTACGGAGTGATGTTCTTCACCAAGCGTTAAAAACAGTATATGTTGTTAGCCAGCTAAGTTAACCGGTTAGCATTGAGCTAGCACTGTTCCAGTCTTTCCAGTTTCACAGCTCTCTTATTTTAAACATCCTAATGTTGTGCTATTGGTTGTACAGTTAAGGTTTCTATTTATTTTCGTGATGTCCGGCTGTTTTGATGGAAATCAGTCTCTGTTGGCACAAAACATAGTTTATACATGGGCGATGGAAGTGACATTTAATGTCTGACCGTTTTCTTTAGGTGATGGGGGCCGATAGCGGTCCTGGTGCTCCCCCTGCAGTCCCCTGGCGCAAAGTCCTGTACGAGCGCCAGTCATACCCGGACAATTATGTTGACCCCCGCTTCCTGGAAGATCTGAGGCGAAATGTCGGAGTTCGTCAGTACCGATACTGGAATGTGGTGCGTGAGGCTGGTCTCGTGTCCCAGCAGGTGTCTTGCGTATCCTTGTTTGTCACGCTGTGGTCCTACATGGAGCAAGGACACCTCTCTCCCTCTACGTTACTGTCCGCCGGACTGCTGAGTTCCCTGGTGGGATATGGACTCTACAAGGTGCTGGGTGGCAGCAGAAGCGATGACCGGACATCATGGGCCGATCTCCAGAGTGCTGCAATCTTTTTGGCCTTCACGTTCGGCTTCTCCCCAGTGCTGAAAACTCTCACTGAATCGGTCAGCACAGACACCGTGTACGCCATGTCTGCGATGATGCTCTTGGCTCACCTGGTGTCCTTCCCTTATGCCCAGCCTAGTCCCCCAGGTAGCCTATCTCTAAACGCAGCCCTGTTTGCTTCCGTTTGCCTGGCATCGCGTTTGCCAGGGGCGCTCCACACCTTTGCCATGCTAACTTGCGCCCTGCTGGTCTTTGCTTTGTGGCCTTGTCTATTGCACCGACTGACGGAGCACGCCCCTTGGAGTTTCCCCTGGATAGCCAGCCTGGTGTCATTTGGTGGAGTGATGGGCCTGGGCTCCCTCTGGCCTACAGGAGCTCTGCTGTTCGCATTTGCCCTCCTCACACTCACCCTGATCTGCCCTCTGCTACTAGTGCGCCTACAGAGGCATAAGGACAACATCCACGGGCCCTGGGACGAGGCGGAGATACGAGAAGACCTTTCCCACTTTTTGAACTGAGACAGAGGGGGCAGTAACAAAGTCACTTGCCACTTGTAAACAGTCTTTGACACTGAAGGGTTTACGGTAATTGACTAAAACGATTGCTACCAAGTTGTCCCTTTTTAAAAACATTTTGGTTAACCTGTTTTAAGTAGACATGGATTATTGTTGCACTGAGGCCATCTCAGTTCTCAGGAATATGCACTATACATTCCCAAGAAAGAGACTTTTATCCTTCCATTTTACTTAGGCCTACTCTGCTGTATAGAAAGAATACGGTCAAGAGACTAGGCTAAATGTTTTTGTATGGACACAGAAAATCTGATTAATATTGTCACGTCAAGTAACTTCAGTATTAATCATGAAAATAAATGGGTTTTAACATATTTTTTAAAATGCAAAATAATAAAGATATTTTGTGTACCTGCTGTGACATGTATTTTTTGTATTGATATTGGTTTTGGAGATGCAGGCTAAAACTATGATTTGCACTGTCACTAGGTTCATTCCATGTCAAATCAGATAAGGTTGTTGCAGCACCATCTCAGATTTTGTGCAAACCATGTTCAAGAATGGGTCCCAAAAACAAAGGCCCGTAAAATATTTCTGTTCAGCTCTGTTCAAGTCTTCATAGTATTTGCAGCCCTACAGCCTGAATATCACATTATCTGGGAAGAAATGTTTGGACATGAATATAATGAAAAGTATTATTTATAGGCAGCCCAAACTTTGTAGGGTGGAAGACAAACATGTTCTCAGTATGACTGAACTATTAAACATTTTGTACGGTATTCTCATTGATTTTCTACAAAGGCCTAGATTTGGAAAAAATATGCAAAAAGAGGGTAGTATAAACTTGTTTTTGTACTCATTTTGTATATCATTATTTTTGTCTTTAGATACTATATTTTATTAATGTTGTACCAATATTTGCACTCGCCACATATAATGGGCTTGAAGATTGGACTAAACAAGGGAAGGTTGTGTTTCTCGTTCATTTTCATAGGATTAAATTGGTATGTGGGGTACCTCATACGCACTTGAAAATCTATGTGGAAGTAGCTCAGTGTATTTTAACTTGGGGATCAATAAAGTATCTACAGTATGTATCTATGGGAATTTAGTGTACAAAGTGCCAATGTTGTACCATAGATAAATAAATAAATAGAGTCAAAATCATTATTTTGCCTCAAGGACAAGAATCAAAATGCATGTATACAATGTAACCAAACAAGTGTATCTATGTGACATGGTAGGCTACATCATATATTGGTGCTTTATACACGAAATGACTATAAACGTTGATTTTCGTTGCAGAGACCTCAAATATTGGCTCTACAACATTAATAAAGTATTGTATTTGCAGACGAGATAATGATTGGTGCCATGTCAATACAAAAATTCGTTTACAATACCCTCAATATCACCAGTTTTTCACTTAGGGCCTTGTATAAAGCTAATGGACATGCAGTGCAAGCTTTTAACAAACAATTCATACCGACATGTCTTCCACCTTACGTTTGGGCAGGAATACTAATTTTCAAGATATTAATGCCTAAACATGGCCTTTAAAATAAGGCATTTCTGAGTATATTTTCAGGTCTTAGTTTTGGCACCAAAAGTTAGTCAGGTCTTAGTTTACGCCTATTAGGTATACAAATTTAGAGCAAAATCTGAGCAACAATCTTCCTGGATTTTTTCTGATTTGACACGGAATGACCCACTAACCTTACAACTTATCTTGACTTCAGTGCGTTAACCATGCGCCTGAACGTGTGTAGGCTATAACTAAATACCTTCACGTAGTCTCTGGAGGGCCTGGCCAGGATAGAATGTTGCTTGGGCCTTTTATGCGAATGGCCGCCCCTCTC